>NW_006399835.1:11910894-11918059 GCF_000299155.1 Elephantulus edwardii | reverse complement strand
GTGACTGGGATAATTGGGATGGGAGTGTCAGAGACAGTGCGATTGGCACAGGACAGAGCGGAGTTTAGGGCTGTTGTACATAGGGTTGCTATGAGTCGCAGGCGACTCGACGGCACATAACAACAACAACAACAACATGACTGTAGGATCAGGTGTGTCAGAGATGGTGAGACTGGTTCAGGATAGGGCAAGGTTCAGAGCCGTTGTTCATAGGGTCACTATGAGGCGTAGTCAACTCATGGCACATACCAACTACAGTACAAGTTAAGGCAGCTTTGGTGGCTTAGTGGTAATATGTTGCACTGTCAACCCAAAGGTACACTGTTCGAATCTACCAGCTGCTTCATGGGAGAAAGATGTACAGTCTTCTCTCATGTGACTTACAGCCTCTGAAAAACTGCTGGAGGGTCAGCTGTGAGTCAGTAAAGACTCGGCAGTATGCAACAGCAAAGATGAGCTCAGGTGGCCAAGTCCATTACGTGTTGCTTTGCCAAATGAAAACTCAGGAGTTTGAATCCTCCAGTTGCTCCTCAGGAGAAAGATGGACAGACTCCTCCTATAAAGATTACATGCAGCCTTGAAAACCTGATGGAGGGTCACTACGAGTTAGAATCAACTGGGTAGCAGTGGGTTTAGTAAATTAATTTGGAATAATTCAGTAAATAGCTTCATATCTTTGAACCGTAATAGATTACTGTCTAGCTTTAGTTTTCCATAAACAGAAACACATGAAGAAACTTGGAAAGACTTCAATGATGAAGGTAGATACTGAAAGCACAATTGTTTTTTCCATTTTTAAGAGCATGGTTAAAAGAATATGGGTATTTCCCTTCACACAGAGAGTCCAAGACCTTTATTTCCTAAAACCTTGACGACCATCAAGTCTGTAAAATCTTTTAGGAGGGAAGAAGTTATTTAATGATTTTTTTTTTTACTCTAAAGAGTCAACTAGTAAAGTATTCCAAGAAAGCTTTATTCTAAAGATCCTTAGATTTTAAGTATACCTTGTGATAGGTATATTTGATAAATAGTGTAATTGAGAAAATTGTAGACTTAAAGGCCATGCCTCTGAGAGGTGTGGACTTATGTGACAAGTGACTGGTGATTATGAGGTGATTGTAGTCATCCACATTTTGAGGTAAGAGGTGAGATGAAAATAGGGCATTGCTTACCTGTTTTTTCTAGAGGCTTTGCCACTAACATATTTAATTCTGAACATGATCAAGAGTGTTGATGATATTAGCTCCCAAGAGTTCAGGGCTTTTGGTCGACAGCACTTAACAACATAGATGATTGGAAGCAGGAGTGGCATCCACTTTCTAAAAACATGCCTCCAGGAACTTTATGGACTCTGATAAATGACGATAGTTATAGAAAGGCTTTAGGCCTTTTATTCATAAGATTGCTACGAGTTGTGCTTGACTCAAAGGCAATCAACAACAACAACATTGTAGATGAAGAATTTGGGTTTAGATTTGACCTAAGGTATGTGGAAAAACTATAGCCCTTTAAAACTACAACTTTACTAGACTTTTGTTGAGCAGAAGTTTTATTTTTCATGGAAGAACTTTTGTCTATTTTATCAATAAGGACTGCTGGAAGGCATTGCCACATCTTCCTCCGGGGATAGTTTCAAGAAAAAGAACACTACCTCTCAGGTAGTTGGGAATGATGCTACTTGTTCAAGTAATTCTTGTGATCTTGCCTAATTTTTCTGTGTGTGTTTTCTAATTTTGTGACATAAGGTCCTAAAGATTTGATGACACAGTTTCTTGATACAGTCATTTCCTTCCCTCTTTTAGTGGACTTTCTACATTTGGTCTGGATTTTTTTTTAAATGCATACGTGTAAAGTTTGAAATACTATGTGACTCTTTCTCAGAGTGATTAAATGAGTTGATTTCTTCTGAAAAATTTATTTTAGGCCAGTATCACATAGTTGTGAATATTGTCATGACAATTTAATTATCCATCTTGTTATAAATACGTTTTTCTCAGTAAACATAAAGGACATTTAAAAAATGTAGAAGGAAAAAACAATTTTGTCATCTGAGCATTAATATTTTGGGTTTTTTTGTCTATACTTTTTAACCACATAGTTGTAATCATAGAGAATGTATAATTTATGTCTCTGTGATTTTGAAGGAGCTCTGGTGGTTTAGTGGTAAGGAGATGTGCTGCCAATCCAGAGGCGTGCTGTTTGAATCCAGCAGTTGCTCTGTGGGAGAAAGGTGGGCAGGCAGTTTTCTCACATGTGACTACTTCTGAAAACATACTGAAGAGTCAGCTGTGAGTTGATTCAGGCTTGATGATACATAGCAACAACAACATCAATTTGGTTAAATATTTAGGCTTACAATA
This sequence comes from Elephantulus edwardii, assembly GCF_000299155.1. Lineage (NCBI taxonomy): Eukaryota > Metazoa > Chordata > Mammalia > Macroscelidea > Macroscelididae > Elephantulus > Elephantulus edwardii. Next base: position 11,915,699 of record NW_006399835.1, on the reverse strand, counting down.
AAATACAGGTGTGTATTTTTTTTTTTACCTTTTAAATGTGCTTTATTCAAATACTTGTGATCTGAGAGAAAACAGCAACATAGATCCCTCAAAACCAACTTTGTAACATCTCAAGATTAAGCCCTGCATTTTCGTGAGATGATGAAAAGGAGCTGTTATTGCGAGATCCATTGATTTGAGTACAACCATAGCAATTATATGAACAATAGATCTGAACCCTGTCGTATCCTGTACCATCCTTGTCCTCTCTGGCACATTTGAGCACATTACGGTCACTGTGTCACTCCATCTTGTTAGAGGTCTTCCCTTCTTTCACTGACCCTCCACCTTTTCAAGCATAATGTCTCTTTTGAAGGGATTCTTCTAGCAATATGGTCTAAGTATGTGAGACCAAGTTTCACCACTCTTGCCTTTAAGGAACATTGTGGCTTCACTTTTTCCAAGACACACCTGTTTGTTCTTTTGGTAGTCCATGCGATATTCAGTACTCTTCTCTAACACTACAACTCAAAGGCATCAATTCTTCGTCTGTAATTCTTATTAACTGTCCATCTCACAGATGCATAACAGGTGAAGGAAGGCGGTTAGGGAGAAGACTGTGGGGAAAGCCCAAGATAAAGTATCTGAAGATTTGATAAGATTATTTATTCATTATGTCTTCTCCCATTACGGCTGTCAAACATGTGGAGTTTGATTGTCAAGTCAGGTAGTCAGCAAGCTTTGTTGTTGATGGAGGTGTGTATTTTCTAAGATCCGTTTGAACCATACACATCCATCTGGTCTAACCTATGTATGTTTGTGGTCACATAAACTTTTTTATTTTTTTAAGGGAAAGCAACTCTTTTTATTATTTCTTTCTTCCTAATGGTTTTAAAAGGAGCTTGAGTGGCCTAGTGGTAAGAAGCTATGCTGCAATCTCAAAGGCACATAGTTCCAATCTACCAGCTGCTCTGTGGGAGAAGGATAGGCAATCTCCTTCCATTCAGTTAGCTGCCTCTGAGCACGTGTCGTCGTCTGTTGCCCCCCTCCCTTGCCATCAACTATAGGTTGGTTCCAACTCTACAGTACACAGTAACAATGGACAGCATCCTCTCATGCGATTTACAGTCTCTGAAAACCTGCTGGAGGGACAGCTATAAGTTGCTTCTGATTCGACAGTACATGACAACACCCCTGTGATTTTATCCACTATTTGAGGGAATAAAAAGGATAAAAGGGAGCTCTGGTGATAGAATTTGTAGGCTGTCATGCTGCTAACCCAAAGGTCTGTTCACCTCTCTTTGGTTTGGAATACATCAGTGTCTCTGAGGGAGAAAGATGATCAATCTCCTGGATGATTTAAAGCTTTGGAAACGCAGTGAAGGGTCAGCTGTGAATTGGTTCTGATTTGACAGAACCTGAGCTCAGACTCTTGGAACACTGGACCACAGGCAGGCTACAGGCAGGTAAAACGGAGACCTTGACTCAGGCTCTCTTGTTTATTCTGTGGGCTGCAAGGACTGGCTGCTCTTGCTGCTGGGGCAGTTCACAGGGTGGGGCAAGGGGGCAGTGGGCAGGGTGGGGCAGGGGCATGCCTGCTCCCCCGGAGCTTGCTTCCTCTCTGCTGTGCTCTCAGCCACTGCCTCTGCAGGCGCTCACTCCTCTGACCTCGGCCAGTTACTCCAGCAGCAGCAGCAGCAGCAGCAGCAGCAGCAATGAAAACAATTGCAAAGCAGGCTTCCAATGATTTGAATATGGTATTCACGAGTTTCACACACAATGTAGTGTGGATATTATGTGCCACATGCTTATATTAAAAGTGCTTTATATATAATTTCAGTGGATTAAAATGTAGATTCCCCCCCCTTTGAAGTAACAGGGTTAATTTCACTCACTAGATGTCTTCATATTCTAGAACACGAAAGATTAAATGTGATACTACTGTGCTCGCTTTAGCAGCACATATATTAAAATTGGAACGATACATGCGCAAGGATGACATGCAAATTTGTGAAGCATTCCATATTTTTTTCTGTAAATGTTCATTAAAATTAATAAAATTGAAAAAGTGATACTACTGAAACTATTAATCTATATGGCCCTTTAGTGCAAATTATGGAGTATGTGGGCGGCACAAATGGTTATGTGCTGGACGACTAACCAGATGGTTGGCAGTTCAGACTTAACCAGCAGCATCTTCAAAGCAAGACATGGAAAAAAGAAAAAAAAAAAAGCAAGACATGGGGGGAGCTCTGGTGGCCTAGTGGCAAGAAGCTGCACTGCAATCCCAAAGGCTTCATGGTTCGAATCCACCAGGTGCTGTGCTGGAGAAGGAGGGGCAATCTCCTCCTGTACCAGACGGATCCAATTTGACTGTACACAACAAGGGGGGCTGGGGAAGCAAAACATGGTGATCTGCTTCCCAAAAGTCACAGCTTTGAAAACTGTGGAGCACGTGTAAATGACACGGCCTAGAAATTGATGCAATTAAAGAACCTTTCTTGAACAAAAATGCAAGAGAACTTTTGTGTACCAACATCATCTATTTTTACCATTCTGACCAGTCACTATTTTTGTGTTTACTTGACTTTTCTTGGTTCTTGGTTCTTTTTCTTGGTTTTCTTTGACTATCAAGGTTCAAAATGATTTATAGGGATGTTTGAAATTATAATGAACTTTCACATACTCATGTGCTATGTGCCAGAAGTAAGTATGTTTCTGGGACCAAATAAAAGAAATAGCACCTGCTGAGGGTAGAGGAAAATAGATATCCAATTGAAACAATAGAAATCTCCCCTCTCAAAAAATGTTACTCAACAATATCTTTATGAGTTTAGGGTAAATTCAGCCTTTTAAATTTAATTTTTATTTTAGGTTGCCTTTAAGTTGGTTTTTTGCTCATTCATTGTAGAACTGTTGTAGGACTGACCATTGCCAACTCCTGGGCTGTCCTGTGGTCATTGGTGTTTTTGAGCCCATTGTTGAGGATATTGTGCCAACCCATCCATTAGGGTTTCCATTGTTTTCACTGGTCAATCCTTAAGAACTGGAGCAATAGGCAATAGCATATCATGGTAGATGGAAAAAAGGATTGATGTTTCCAAAGGCTTAATCTTACTAGGGTCCACAAGTAATACCCAAAATAGTTGTTGTTAGATGATGTCAAGTTGACTATAACTCTTAGCAACCCTAAGAACAACAGAACTGAACCTTACTCCATCTTGCACCACTATCATCATCTCTACCAGAATCCTTGAATCCTTGCCTCCAAGGAGCAGCCTGGTTTCACCTTCTCCAGGATGAACCTGGAGTCCATAGTATATTCAATACTCTTCTACAGCACCCCAGCTCAAAGGCATCAATTATCTTTCTATCATCCCTAGTCATTGTTCAGCTCTCTGATGCATAGCTAGTGATTGAAAAGACCATGATCTGGATCAGGCACACCAGACTGACATGGTTGCTCTTCAGTACTCTGGAGAGGTTCTTGGCAGTAGACTTTACCAATGCAATTAATCTTTTGATTTCCTGGCTGCTGGTACCAAGAATATTCATTGCAGAGCCAAGCAAAACAAACAAACTATTTCAGTATCTTCACCATCTATCATGATGACAATTGGCCCAGTGGTGAGAATCTTTGTTTTCTTGAGGTTGAGCTTCAATCCATATTGAAGGCTGCAGTCCTTGACCTTCTGCAGCAAGCGCTTCAGGTCCTCCTCAGTTTTAGCAAGCAGGGTTCTGTAATCTGCATAATGCAGGTTTGATGAGTCTTCTTCCAGTCCTGATGCTACATTCCTCCTCATAGAGCCCAGCCTTCCACATGATCTGTTTTGCATAGAGACTGAAAGGTATGGAGTTAAGGCACATCCCTGGCGTACACCCTTCCGAATTTTGAACCATGCAGCATTTCCTTACTTTGTTCTGACAATTGCCTCCTGGTCCAAATACAGGTTTTAGACAATCAAGTATTCTGGGATTCCCGTTCTTCTCAGAGTTAGCCACAGTTTGTTGTGAACCACACAGTTAAATGCGTTTACACAGTTAATCAAACAGATATTGCTCTGGTACTCTGCTTTCAGCTAAGATCCATCTAACATTAATTATAATATCCCTAGTACCACAGCCTCTTCTAAACCCAGCCTTCACATTTGGCCATTAACTATTGATGTGCTATTCCAGTTGTTTTTGGATAATTTTCGGCAGAATCTTGCTTGCATGTGATATTACTGATATATTGTTAGGTAATTTCCGCACTCTGTTGGGTCACCTTTCTTTGAAATGGTAACAAATATGGATCTCTTCCAGTCACTTGGCCAGGTGGTTGTCCTCTAGGCTGACTGTAGCCATGATATTTTCAGTAGATTCATATGCACACAAAAGTTAGACAATGAGTAAGACAGACTGAAGAATTGACCCTTTTGAATTGTGGTGTTGGTGAACAGTGTTGAATATCCCACAGACTGTGAAAAGAACAAAACAAATTTGTTTTTGGAGGAATTGCAGCCAGAGTTCTTCTTAGCGGCAAGGATGATGAAACTTCATCACACCCACTTTGGGCATGTTATCAGGAGGGACTGTTACCAGCCCTTGGAAAATGAAATCATGCTGAAGAAAGTATAGGGTCAGCATAGAAGAGGAAGACCCTAAACTAGATGGGTTTACTACAACAATGAGGCTGAATATGGCAGAGATTATGAGAATGGTGCAGGATGTTGTTGTTGTTGTTATGTTGTTATGTGCCGTCGAGTCGCTTGCGACTTGTAGCAACCCTATGTACAACAGCCCTAAACTCCTCTCTGTCCTGTGCCAATCGCACTGTCTCTGAC
>NW_006399835.1:11891732-11909439 GCF_000299155.1 Elephantulus edwardii | reverse complement strand
CATTTAACGTTCTGCCGAAAGCATCCTTGATTATAGCAACTCGAGGTTTGAATTTGTTCTTCAGTTCCTTGAGCTTAAGATATGCTGAGCGAGTTCAACCCTTTTGATTTTCTAAACTAGATGGGTTTACTACAACAATGAGGCTGAGCATGGCAGAGATTATGAGAATGGTGCAGGATAGGGCAAGGATTTTGTCTGTTTCTTTATCGGAGTTGTGGGCTGTGTGGCACCTAACAACTACTTTGTTAAGCTTTCATAGTGTAGTCCATACAGAGTTTTGCTGCTAACCCAATGGCCCAAACTCTGGCAGTTCAAATACAGCCATGGCTCCACAGTGTGAAGTCACAGTAGGCAATCTCCTCCTATGTGACTTTTAGCTTCTGTAATCTGAGAGAGGGTCAGCTATGAGTTGATTCTAACTCCATGGCAAGGAGGGTTTTTTTGAGTCTTCTTTGCAACCATGATGTATTTTTCTAGGGGGAATGTAGAGGGTGGTGGAATTGATAACTGCAGAACACTGTTACCTTCTCATTAAACTCATTGCCTATTTCCCTTCTGCTTAGCCACTGGTTACCAGCAGCCAAGAAATCAAAAGGCAAATTGCGTTGGGAAAGTCTGCTGCCAGGGACCTCTCCAGAATACCGAAGAGCAATGGCATCAGTCTGGAAACTAAGGTGCGCCTGATCCAGGTCATAGTCTGCAGTTACTTGCTATGCATCAGAAAGCTGGACAATAACTAGGGATGATAGAAAGAAAATTAATGCCTTTGAGCTGTAGTGCTGGAGAACAGTATTGAACAAATAGGTTCTTCCTGGAGAGGGTGAAAGCAGACTTCTCTTTGGAGGCAAGGATTCAGAAGCTTTGTCTGACATACTTTGGACATATTGCAAGGAGGGACTAGTCCTTGGAGAGGGACATCATGCTTGGGAAGGTGGAGGGACAGCAGAAGAGAAGAAGACCCTTGATGAGATAGATTAAGTCAATGACTGGGGTAATAAGGGTAGGTGTGTTAAAGACAGTAAGGTTGTTGCAAGATAGAGCAGGTTTCAGGGCTATTGCACATAGGGTCGCTATGAGTCACAAGCGACTTGATAGCACATAACAACAATAACAACAACAACAGCCACTGGTGGACTTCAAGGTAAGAGTGATCTTTGGGTAAGAAGCCTAGGGACTATACCACCAGAGCTCCGGTATCATACCTGTTTGGTAATGCCAGAAATTCCACTTTAAATGTATTCATTCTTTTGTATTAAACATTATTGTCACTGAGAATACAATGTGTTTTCAGCATCCTGCACTCAAGCCTAATACCTGCACTCATGGCTAATACCTCAGTGTGCAAGAATGGCTGCAATTCTCTTTGAAAGATATCTCAGTCCCTGAATGTTTTGTTGTTCTTAGGAGCCTGTCAACTATGTCAATGAGCAAAGGATCAGCACTCTGTCCTGTTCTGCCTTAGTCATCCTCACCGTCCTATATCCCAGTTGCTATAGTTGCTGTTTCAGTCCATCTTACTGTGGGTCTTCTCTTCCACTGACTCTGAGCATGTCTTTCTGAGCATGATGTCCTTTCCCAAGGTCTGGTTCCTCCTAACAATATGGTCAAAGTATGTGAGGGGTATCTTCATTACCCTTGCCTCTAAGGAGCACCCTACTTACATACCTGAAAATCCTTGGGGTGGTGAATGGGAGAATACTGGGGTTGAGGTTTGGGGTTGAAGATCAGAGAGTTATTGAAGGTAGAAGTCGACAGGACACAAGCACAGAATAAGGACTGCAACTTCTCGATCTAAGAGTGTACTTACATTTTTACTTCTTTTGTTAGTTTATTGTTGTTAGGTTCCATAGGGTCGAGTACGACTCACAGGGACCCTATGAATATCTGAACCTAGTCCTGTCCTGTGCCATCCTCACACTTCCTGACACACAAGAACTCATTGCAGCAGTCACTGTGTCAATCTACCTGGTTGAGGGTCTTTCCTTCGTGGACCTTCTATCTTTCCCAACATCATGTCCTTCTCCAAGGAATAATACCTCCTAGCAATATGTCCAAAGTCTGTTAGGCAAGCCTCATCATTCTTGTCTCCAAAGAGCACTCTGGCTGCACCATCTACAAGACATATCTGTTCATTTTCTTGGCCATCCATGAGATGTTTAGTGCTCATCTTCAACAACACAGCCCAAAGACGTCAGTTCTTTTTCTGTCATGCTTCATTGTCCAGGTCTCACATGCATAGCTAGTAACCATAAAGACTATGTATGGCCTGAATCAGATGTACCTTAGTCCTCAAACTGACATTACTACTCCTCAGTAATTTGGCGACGTCCCTAACTGCATATTTCCCCAGTGCAATGCGTCTCCTTATTTTCTGACTGCTTGTACCAAGGGTGTTAATGGTGGATCCAGGCAAGATGAAGCTGTTGACAGTTTCAATCTCCTCTCCATCATGATACTGCCTTGACTTCTTTTAATAACTGTAAGTACTGTGTTTTGCCTTTTAATTTTCTACATTTAAGGAGAGGAAACCCTTTAGGGTGTAGTCCTAGATAATCATTCCTCTTGGAGAATTGGACGTCATTTCCTGTCATTAAAAAGCCCGGTTATAACATTGTCCGGTGAAGATGTTTTAAAAAAGAATAAAAATAACAAATGAAAGCGAAGGCCAACAGAAAACCCTGTCAAGTGTTTTATGACATTTACTCACTGCTAAACCAGTAAATCTTTACGCTTTAAAATCATTGTTTTACTTAGGCTGCAGAGTCCACGACACTTGTTTCATTGCCATTAATGAACACCCCCCCCAAAAAAGTAACCCCCCCCACCCCGCAATTCAATCCACACGCACATTCAGTGGCTGTTCAAAGAGTAGGTGAATCTACTGAAGCAATTCTAATGTATGGCAGTGGATAAACTGAGACATTTTTTTAAAAAGGCGTTTTTCCGAGAAAACGCTGGTTTGTAAATGATGCCTCTGAATCCTCCGAGAACTCCAGTCCGGGTCTTGGAGACGGCCCCCGAGGGGAATGTCCGGGACTCGGTCCCCTTCTGGGCTGGGAATTTCCAACGCCGAGAAAGCCCGCGCGCGCCGTCTCCCCCTGTTCTGCCCCCTGCCGCTCTGTGCCCACGCAGCGCACTTGGGACGAGAGGATGACCGTACTTTATATTTTAGAAAACGGGCCCTTAGCTTCCCCCCGCCCTCACCCCTCACTGGTATAAAAGAGCCCCGGAGGTGGCAGGTCTCCACGAGGCCAGACGCTGAGATCTTAAAAGGGCTGCTTATCATGTAACCTCAAAAGGAAACTGATCATCTCTCTCATGCTTTCACGTACTTGGGTTATGATCGCTGATTACAGCTGGAAACAATTTATTTGCTCTTACGTATTTGTATGACTTGGCTCTTCAAACACCAAGGTATATTTTTATTATTTGATATTTTGTATGAAAATATCTTAGAATATAGTAAGGCCATCCTCCCCCCTTTTCCTTTCCCCATTCCTGTGGAATCACTTTTGATGTTTGAATAATAATTGAGGGCAAAAAAATTGGATGGTAGTCTTTTGGGGGAAGAAAAAAAAATCTTGTTTTATCGTTTGGTAATAGCTATGAGTCGTGTCTTCGCTCAGAAAAGGACTAAGATGCTATTGGAGAAGGTGGAAAGACACGTGATGAATGTAGCATAAATTTATTGTGAATGTTCTCTTTAGTCAGTGAGTATGATACTTCAAGGTAGGAGGTCGGACATGTGTGAGCTTAGAGGTACTCTTTCCCACAATGGGTAGAAATAAAACCTTTATGGAATACTATATAGCTGACTAGATCAAAGTGTGTTACAGCATATCCTCATGAATTCTTATATTGCCTCTATAAATTAAAGACAAGTATTTCAAGACCATTTTATAAATGAGTATGCAAGAAATTTGATGGCAGCATAGACTTGTTACAACCTGTGTTGAATATTTTAAGGGATTCTTCGTAATAATAGCAAACTCCTGAGTGCAATGGACTGTAGATTATTTTCAGAGGGATTAATGGACTGTAGAGTGATGTGTGTATCTGCCAAAGGTGGTGGCAGAAATTTATTACATAAATTTTTAACACTTGAGATGTGTGTGTATACGCTAAATATGGCAGGTGCTCTAAATATGACATTGTACTTACTTCACTTTAAACCTCACATAAATAAATAAATATGCCTATAGGATGAAATATAACTGCTGCTTAAGAGTTTCCGAGAGCGAAAACCATTCAGAGAAGCAGCAGACTGCCACATCTTTCTCCTGCAGCAGTGACTATGAATTCAAACTGTTAGCCTTTTGAAGAGGAGTCCAATGCTTAATCCACTATTTTACTACCAGTGCTCTTTTTTAATCAATAAAGAGAGAAAAAAAATATTTCCAGGGCTCATTCATGACCCTGAATGGTGCCAGATGGAGGAGGGGAACAGCTACACAGATGATCCAAACAGTCAAACAACCCTGTAGTCTTTTTATTCAGCTTCTGAAAATATAGTGTGATCTACCAAACTTCTCTTCCTCTCCTTGCTCTTTCTAACGTTATTTTGCTTAGTGGGATGGCATGGTCCAGGCAAGAAGTATGGGAGGGTGGAAGATCTGGTGTCCTCGCCAGCATGGAGATGATGTTAATGACCCTGGTTGGCATCATTTAATTGTTTAGCTATAGATAGATGTTTACTCCCTGAAGAAAAGCAAGGCAAACGCTTCTCTTTGCACTTTCCCTCTCAGAAGGTATTCTTGGGGAGCAGTGTTGAGGGGCATGATGCCATGATTGTTCTGAGATCTATAATGAATTGCTATCAGGTTCAGAGCTGACACTGACCTTTTGATTCCCCCTCTAGGCTAAAGGAAGATCACGAAGGCACAGGCTGAATGTCACCATTTGGCTTTCTTGGCCTGATGCTGAACTCCAGAGGGTGAGAAGGGTAGACATTTATTTTTAAGTGAGGTTCAGGTGTTGCCAAGGAGGGCCTTGGTGGATGTGGTCACATTAATCTGGGCAGTGGGATGTTTGCTAAAGTGCTTGAGATTCTTAACCAACCTCTTTAAACTCACTTTCTTCAAACATTAACCTATTTTGAAATGACCTGAAAAGTACTGTGGATTTTGCTAAGATAGACAGTTTCTGAAGCTTTCCTGTGAGCAAGGGGTTTTAATTTTTTTGTGGTTGAGCTTGGTTTTTAACCGACAGGTTGAATTTCCACCCTGGGATATGTAATCATCATTCTTACAATTTTCCACAGGAGCAGGACCTACATGAACACATCTAGAGGGGAACTCAGTCCTCTACTACTTATGTTTTCAGGGTTATGCAATCTTTCTCTCAGAGAGGAGCATCAAGCCTCCTCATAGTTTTGGGGCAGAGGTTCACTGAAGTTAGTGTATATGGTTTCTGGTTAAAGCACTTCCTGTTCCTTTAATTTAGGACTGTGTGAGAGCTGAAATACTTTGCTTCTAAATTTAGCTTAATTTCACTTAAATTATTTAATACTGAAATTATTAAATATGAATTTGGGAAACCTCGCAACAATATTTCACTTAGCCTTTTTACCAATATTTGAGGTAGCTGCTATGAACCCCAATTTCAGATGACAGCATTAAAACTCAGGGATTAATAAACTAGCCCAAGATAGTAAGAGGAGAGCTTGGACTTGAATTTGAGGGTATGTCTTTCCAAATCCACAGAGCTCTGGTGGTGGAGTCCACGGTGTGTTTTACTGCTAACCAAATGGGCTGCATGTTCCCAGCAATTTGAATTCACCAGTGGTTTTGAGGGAGAAAAGTGGGCAGTTTCCTTCTAGTAAAATACTGTCTTGGAAACCCTATGGAGCATTGCTGTGAGTCAGAAGTGACTGGATGACAGACAGTGAGTTTTGAGTTTGTCTCATGTCTTTTTTTTTTTTTTTTTTATGTTTGTTCCACCAGGGAGAAAAAACTTACTTTTTTTTTTTTTTTTAATAAAATTAGTGCCACCAGGCCACTAGCAAAGGTTCACGAGGAGAGGTCAACCTCTCTCCAGGACTCTGGTTTTTTAAAATTCTTCTTCTCCTCTGGTTATAAGCTATTCCTTGTTCAGACATAACTTGTAAGTTTTTGTTGATACTCACTATAAACCTTCACGTTGAAAGACCACAGCTAAATATTTTAGATCCCAAAGCGTGAAGCACTAATAGAATTTATAGGTGGTTGGGATGATGTTTTGGGGACAAGAAACTTCTTATGAACCTATATTTGGACCCAGAAGCTGGGATTTTAAAGAAGTGACAGCCTGTTGCGTTTTGCCTTGCTCCACTCCAGAGTCTGAGCAGTGCTAGTGACACCTATGGTGACGAGCCCACTGCTGTTTCTGAAGGTGGGGGCCTCAGCCACCTGCCAAACCCCATTTTCCTGAGTTTTCTACTATTTCAGCTATTGCAGAACAAGTTAGTAAGCTAAGTTTATTAATACCTTTCAGAAGTCGTCAGTCTGCTGGGAAAGAAGTTTGTATGTTTTACATCTTTGGTGATCATTATTCATCTCTAATGATCTTTTTCTAGTTTGCATTTCCAATAGGGTCAATTCCAACTGTTAGTGGCATTATGAGTCAGAATCGACCTGACAAAAAGTAGATGTTTGGCTGTAGAGCCTTTGGTATATGTGAGCACAGTTGGCTTGGGTGGTTAAAGTGTAACGTGTTCTGAGGAATTAAGGAAGAATTTACTATTTGCCTTATAAGGCAGTGCTTCTAAATTTTATTGTTTAAAAAAAGTCATGGTAGGTGTGGGATGGAGCCTGTGATTGTGTACTTTGAATAAACTCCCAGATGATGCTGTTGTTGCTACCCCGAGGCCCAAACTTTGAGTTGCAGAGTTCTTAGGCATGCAAAGTTGTAGTTAAAAAAGAAAATTAGAGTTTCCCTGTAAAATCTGCATATGTAATTTTTTCATGAGGAAAAAGAAATTCTGTCATTATGTTAAACAACAGTGGTAATGCTACATTTTCTAAACTTGATACTGAACATATGAAAACATATCAAAACTCAGTTCAGTGTTACATATGTACAATGTTAAACTTTCACACATTTGAGCATGTTAAAAATTCATTTTCTCACTTTCAGTTCCTTCTGTTTTACATAGACATTCTTAATATTGATCTAAAACTTTTAGCGTTGACTAGGATGTGTGTGGGGAGCTTTGCTGGCTTATTGGTAAAGAATTTGAATCCATCCGTTGCTCTGTGGGAGAAGGATGAGCAATCTTCCCCTGTGTGATTACTGCCTCTGAAAACCACTGGGGGGTCAGTTTCGGGTCAGCTTTGATTAGATAGTACATCACATCACATAGCATAGCATGATTTAGCAGAGCATAGCGTAACCCGTAGCACACCATATAACAATACGTGTGTGTTCAGCCCTCTGAGCGTTTCAGTCAGGTTTGCTATTTGTCACGTCACCTCTTTCATAGTGTTTCTAGTTCTATCCACCATGCATTCTCACTGAGGATATTATTGCCCTCAAAAGGGCAAACATTGATTCTTTTGGGGAAGTCTTAGCTATTCCAGTGATCATCACTTGAAGTCACAAAGGCATTTCTGTGTTCCTTTTTTTTTTTTTCTTTTTGTCTTTCTCTAGCCGTGTCTAGATCACAGCTTTGGGTTTTTAATGTAGTGGTTTCTAGAGATGGGATGGTGCTGTTTTACATATTTTGTGCCATTTTTAGCAGAGTGCAATGAGTAAGTTTATATACCAAGAATATATGACAGGATGGGTGAAAAGACAAAGTTCAGAGTAAGTGATCTGCTAAATAACTCAGCTATAACTATTGAAACATAATCTCCCCTCTGCCTTTATATGTAGTGTGTGCAGCCTCATTCAAACAAGGGTGTGGTTAGGAATAATTCCTGTGAGCATTGTTGAGATGATGTATTTATATTCCATATGAGTCAGACTCTGAAAATGCAGACCTAACCATTCATGTAATTTCACATTTAAAAGAATACCCGTGAGGGAGCTCTGGTGGCCTAGTGGCAAGAAGCTGTGCTGCAATCCCGAAGGCGAGTGGTTCAAATCTGCCAGATGCTCTGCTGGAGAAGGAGGGACAATCTCCACCTGTGCCAGTCGGATCTGATTTGAGAACACACACACACACACACACACACACACACACACACACGAATACCTATGGGCAGCTGGGGGAGGTTTAGAAAGACATGAGCTACAAAGGTGATGGACAAATGTGAGAATTAGATCTTGTAAAGAAAGTGTAACCAGAGAGCTCCATAGAGGTAAGGATGATGAAGCTCTGTCTCATATACTTTTGACATGTTGTCAGGAGGGGCCGAGTCCTTGGAAGAAGACATCTTGCTTGGAAAAGTGGAGGGTCACTGAAAGAGAGGAAGACCCTCAGCAAGGTGAATTGACAAGGTGACTGCCACAGTGGGCTCCAGGATGTCAGAGAGGATGAAGATGCCTCAGGACAAGGCAAGGTTCAGATCCATTCATAGGATCACTAAGAGTTGTAGGCACACAGAGACTTGATGGCACATAACCACAACAAAAACAATAATCAACTGAACCAAGGTGGTATATTCTGTAGGGAGTGCTAACCTTAAATACTTCTCTGTTCAAATCTACCAGCAGTTCTGCGGGGAAAAAGATGGGAACTCTCCTCTCATGTGATTTATAAGCTCTGAAAACCAGATGGAGTTGGTTACGACTTGATAGTAATGGAGTGAGTGAGTGGTGGTATAATAGCTAACATGCTGGGCTGGTAATTTAAAGGTCGCTAGTTTGAAGTGATGAGGAACGCTGTGAGAGAAAGATGGGTCATCTGTTCCCTAAAATATTTCAGCCTTGGAGACTTGATGAGCCTCACTGTGAGTTGTAGTCAACTTGATGGCAGAGGGTTGGATTTGGCTTTAGAACCAAGAGTATTTTGAGAATAGACATTATGTTATGTTCTGATTTCTATTTTTGCCTTCCTTTCTTCTGTCTTCTACTCTTCACTTCATTATTGTTAAGTGGCATCGAGTTATGTGAGTCACAGCGATCTATGAACAGTGGACCTGAACGTCGTCCTATCCTGTGTCATACTCATCATCTCTGACACACTTGAGCCCATTGTTACTATCATCTCTGTGTTTATCCACTGGACGAGGGTCTTCCTCTCTTTTGCTGACCCTCCATCATTCTAAACATGATGGCGATTTGCAAGGAATAGCAGTTTAGCACAGAACATTCCGTGAATTTGTGTTGAATAGTTTGGAATAGGAAAAAAGTGTAAAAGAATTATCTATTAAGGGAGCTCTGGTGGCCTAGTGGCAAGACGCTGCACTGCAATCCCAGAGGCAGGCGGTTCAAATCCACCAGATGCTCTGCTGGAGAAGGAGGGGGCCATCTCCTGTACCAGTCAGATCTGATTTGACGGTACATGTAAAAATAATACAATAGAAATTAAAAAAAAGAATTATCTATTTATTTTCTAATCTCTGAGATGCTATTATAAGGATTTTAAGAATTTACTTATTTGAAAAAATTTATACTGATTTGTTTACAAAGTTTGAATACATTGTTTTTCACAAAAGATCCTCCCCATTTCTTTCACGCCCCCCCATCGAATTGTGCAATTCTTTGATTAACACTCCCCTACCCCCGCCCATCCTTGCTCCTCTGCTTCCATCCCTCTTCCCCCTTGGATCCTCTTCTTGTTGTTGTATGTTGTTAAGTGCCTTCTAGTCACAGCCGACTCATAACGACCCTATGAAGGAGAGTCCTTGATGCTTGGGTGCCTTTCATCCTCTCTCCAGGTTCATAGGGTTTCCGGAGGCAAGCTATTATGGAAGTGGATGCCCCTCCTCCTTCCACGCTTGTTTTAATCGGGGAGCTCCACCCCACTCTCTAATGGGTAGCCAACCATTAATGCATCTGACACATCAGTGTCACAGTGTTCAGCCTCACAGCAACCAAAAGTGACCGCGGTACTCAAATTCAAGAATATATTCTTTTGTATCTTTGCCAAATATCAAGTAGATGAGTTAACTGAGGGTATACATTGAAATAAAGAATTGAAGGAAGTTGACAGTTTCCACTGGGCAAGGCTATCAAATTTATCCTTGATATCTCTAGTTTCATAATAGATGAAATGGAGCTATCTGTTCAGATGGCAGAGGCTGAAATTGCATGTACCTTCCCAGCCCTATTGTTTTGTTAACTTTTAAATAGCCAATTAAATAATTTCCTTTATTTGCAGTGTTGAACAGCATCCACATTGTTGTTGTTGTTAGGTGCCATCAAGTCGAGTGCGACTCATAGCGACTAAATGAACAAAATATCTGAACCTAGTCCTGTCCTGCGCCATCCTCACACTTTCTGACACACCAGAGCCCACTGCAGCAGTCACCTTGTCAATGCACCTGTTTGAGGGTCTTCCTCTCCTTTACCGACCCTCCACCCTTCCCAACATCATGCCCTTCTCTAAGGAATAGTACCTCCTAGTAATATGTCCAAAGTATGTTAGGTGAAGTCTCATCATTCTTGCCACCAAAGAGCACTCTGGCTGCACCATCTCCAAGACATATCTATTAGTTTCCTTGGCCATGCATGGAATGTTCAGTGTTCGTTTCCAACACCACAGCTCAAAGGCATCAATTCTTTTTCTGTCATCCTTATTCATTGTCCAGGTGTCAGATGCATAGGTAGTAATTGGAAAGACCATGGCCTGAATCAGACCATGGTCTGATTTAGTCCTCAAACTGACATTACTACACCTCGATAATTTGGAAAGATCCCTAACTGCAGATTTTCCCACTGCAATGTGTCTCCTTATTTCCTGACTGCTTGTACCAAGGGTGTTAATTGTGAAGCTGTTGACTGTTTCAATCTCATCTCCATCTGTCATGACATGGCCTATTGGTCCAGTGGTAAGAATCTTTGTTTTCTTGATATTGAGATGGAATCTATACTAAAAGCTGCATTCCTTTGATCTTCTGCAACAAGTGCTTCAAATAGTCCTCACTTTCAGCAAACAAGGTTGTGTCATCTGCATAACGACAATGAAATAATTTCATTTACTTGTAGTATTGAACAGCATCCACATTAAGAGTTCTTAAATACAACATTGATATCAAGATGCAGGAGCAGGGTGACAGATTGCAGTCAGAGGGAGCGGGCAGAAGGTGGAATGTGTTGTAGTAATATTAAAGAAAAAAACCATGTTCCATCCCTCACTTACATTTGCCAATTCTCCAAATTTCATGATTGTTTACCTTAAAGTAAGGGACCCTTTCTTAAAATACAAAAAACTTTTAAGAGAGGTAACAGTTTATGCCTTGGTGTGAATTAATTTTGAGATTCTCTTAAAGTTTTGTTTGAAGAGAAGGGCAGAGAGACTTTTCCAGTCATGATTTAGATAGGAGGCCCGACAAAGTTACAGGAGTAGCATGGAGAGCAAATGTATTTACAATAGTTTTGATGCTTCCCTCACTCCTTTCAGGCTTCCTGATTCCTGGTCCTGGTCCCACCACTCTCTAATCTCATTGCCTTGCAATTACCTCTGACTCTTCCCTCTAAGTTTAGTCTGTTGCCGGGTCTGTGAATCATATCTCTAAAATGTTTGTCTAAACAGTTTCCCCCTTTCCATTTTCACGAGCACCACATCAGTTCAGTCCTTCACAATCTGTCAGCTTAACTGTTGCAGAGTGGTGGTGGCTGTTTCCTTACTAAAGCTCTTTCTAGAGCTCTGATCCTGTTCAAAATCCTCTATCTTTAGTTACCATCAAGGTCTTGTAGGATAGAGGTCCAAACTAGACTTCTATAATTTTCCTCTTTTATGCTTTTCACATCGGGCTGGTGGTCCAAAGTGGCCAGAATGTGAAACAATCAAGTTTTAATTGGATTTTGAAAAATAGTTATCACTACCATCATACTGAGTACCATGCTGTGAACACATATGTATTGGAACACTTCCATCTTGGAACTATTGTTGCAAGATTTGTGCTAGACAACTTGCTTATACTACTTCATTTAATCTACATAAAGCTTGAATGCAGTGGTAATATTTCCATTTTATGGCTACGAAAACACAATCTTAAGAGAAGTTAACTAACAGTACATTTAATTATGTGAAAGGTGCTGGAATTTGAGTCCTAGTTTGGATTAAAAAAACCCCTTATGCTTATTTGATTAGATATTGTAGTTAAACTATTTTATTCAGTTTTAGTTAATGTTGTAAGACAAATATCTGTGACTGAATGAAAATGCAATGTAATGTGCAAACTTTCATTGAAATAAAAGTTTAAAAAAACCAACAAAATCTCAGCAACCCTATTCTTTTAAGCACAGAATGAAAAACTTTATAGGCAAGAATTTAAGCTTGAGTTAAAATATAAGGAAAAGAATATGTTATTTTGTGGGATGACACAACTCTGCTTGCTGAAACTGAAGAGGACCTGAAGCGCCTGCTGCAGAGCATCAAGGACTGCAGCCTACAATATGGATTGAGGCTCAATGTCAAGAAGACAAAGATTCTCACCACTGGACCAATTGGCAGCATCAGGATGGATGGTGAAGACTGAGATTGTACACAGCTTTAGCTTGCTTGGCTCCACAGTCAACAGTCTTGGCACCAGCAGCCAGGAAATTAAAAGGCGCATTACCATGGGAAAGTCTGCTGTTAGGGCCCTCTCCAAAGTACTGAAGAGCAATGGTGTCTCTCTGGAGACTAAGGTGCGTCTAATACAGGCCATGGTCTTTGCAATCACTTGTTATGCATCAGAGAGTTGGACAATGAGTAGGGAGGATAGAAGGAGAATTGATGCCTTTGAGCTGTGGTGCTGGAGAAGAGTATTGAGAATACCATGGACTGCTAGGAAAACAAACCCATTTGTCCTGGAAAGGGTTAAACCGGGTGGCTCCTTGGAGGCAAGGATTCTGAGGCTCCGTCTAACATACTTTGGGCATGTTGTGAGGAGAGACCGGTCCTTGGAGAGGGACATCATGCTTGGGAGGGTGGAGGGACAGCGCAGGAGAGGAAGGCCCTCTATGAGGTGGATTGATTCAGTGACTAGGGTAATTGGGATGGGAGTGTCGGAGACAGTGCGATTGGCACAGGACAGAGCGGAGTTTAGAGCTGTTGTACATAGGGTCGCTATGAGTCGCAGGTGACTCGACGGCACATAACAACAACACAACATATGCTAAAGGGATAGAAGGATGAATGAGACAATAACTTTGATGTAGCAAGATGTCAGAGCGTGTAAAAGACAGGATTTCATATAGAATGTCATTGGGTACAACTGTGGCTGAACAGGAGGAAAACATGAACATAATGACTTTGATAAATAGAGTTCCAATTTAGAACTTGATAAGGGTAAGAATAAAGACTGAAGGGTGAAGAGGTTGACGGTGGAGTGGGATTTTTAGGACTATTAAGAGCAGAAAGAGTCAAGGAATCTTTGAGGCCTCTGGGAATCTCTGAAAGGGTGTAACTAACTGGCAAAAATGAGAGTACTAGGAAAATGAAGATAGTCTTTTGGTTGGGGAAACAGAAAAAGGGAGGATATGATGAATTGGTTTTATACCTATTATAATCTTGGTAACGTAGAATTAGAATTCAGATAAAAGGTCAGAGCTGGAGCTGGAGATTTGGAGCCATTATAGAGATCAGCATTTACTCTGCCAGAGTGACTGAGATTGCAAGACTAAAAAAAGGGCAGGAGAGAGTCTGTGGAGGCAGCGTGGAGTGTTTCGTCTCTAAGCAGCTCTGGTAGCAGTATATTCTGTGAGGAGCCTTCAGAGGGAAGGCCCAAGAGGGTGACCGCTTCCTTTGAAGCGCTTTGAGTAGTGACTGCAGGTAGGAGCCTTGAGCGACAGTGGGGAGCAGAACTACAGCAAGTGGCTTAATGTTGAAGAAGGAAAATGTGGACATTGTCATTTGACAAGTTTTATAAATGCGTATTTGAAGCTCAGGAATTAAGTGAAGCTGAAATTTGGAAAAAAAAATTGAAAGAATGCCTGCTAATTATCAGACCGAAAGTCTTACTTGTAGAATATTGAGCAAATTTGTGTGAAGTGAGAAAGTTGAATGAAGTCAGAATTAGAAATGGGAGAATAAAGAAAAGAAGTAAAGATGAAGTTATGAAGTAAACGGGAGTCAGAAAACACCACACCAAGAATCCTGTTGTGCTTCCAGAAGTGAAAGTGTTCATGAATCTGGGAAATCTGCAGGGCATACCCCTGCAAGGTCTCGCTCCAAGGAAGACTCCAGGCATTCCAGATCAAAGTCCAGGCTCAGATCTGAATCTAGGTCTAGATCCAGAAAAGGTTCTCCAATGCATTACACAAGGTCCCAGTTCTCGCTCTTGCTCTAATAGGTGATCCCAAAGCAGGTCTTACTGTTGAGATTATTGCAGACATCATAGCCACCGCCATTCTGCCATGTCTACTTGCTGGTGTTATGCTGGAAATCAGACAAATACTGATCCCGACACTGGTCTTGGAATATTTGGATTGAATTTATATACTACAGAGAGAGATCTAAGAGAAGTCTTCTCTAAATATGGGTCCAATGCTGAGGTGTCTATTCTAGACGTTCAGGAGGATTTGTCTTTGTACATTTTGAAAATATAGGTGGTTGCCAAGGAAGCTAAAGAACGTGCCAATGAAACACAGCTTGATGGCCATAGGATTAGAGTTGATTTCTCCATAACAAAACGACCACATACCCCAACACCTGGAATTTATATGGGGCGCATGTCCCCGAGATTACTATGACAGAGGATTTGATGGGACTGTGATGACTGGGATTGCTATAGCAGATCATACAGAGGAGGAGGAGGAGGATGGAGAGCTGCTCAACACAGGGATCTGATTTACAGAAGGCGATCACCCTCTCCCTGCTACAGTTGTGGAGGATACAGATCCCATTCCGGATCTCAATCATACTCTCCACACTGGCTATTAAAGCAGGAAGTTGCAGACTGAGACATTTCCGAGACTTGAGATGTTGATTGTGGACAACATCTTTTTATTGTCTCCTGTTGAGGCAATACCAATACCACCACCACCACAAAATGTATTTATGGGATGATACACACGTGGAAAAGTATCCAGAACACTGGCAAGTGCTCCACAAATATTTACCAAATGAATCTTTGAAGAGATGGATTTTTATGATAAATAGAACTTAAATGAATAATTAGATCATTGGATATTGCTCTTTTCTCTCAAAGTAGGATTGTCTTTAAGAAATGCTTTTTGGTCAGTTAATATATGCACCTGAGAATCTCAAAATACATAACTAGCTCAAGCTCCCTGCTGGTGAGTCTGTTCCATCTCCATATAGTCACTCTTCCTTTGGGCTTCTGAAGTTGTAAATCTTAACATACGGGGGCAGCCTATCTTTCTCCTGTTAAGCAGTTAGTGGATTCAGATCCCTGGAGATTCTTAGCCTTTGTGCTAGCCATGCAGCTCACTATGGGTTGAGCCACCAAATAATTTTGTTTATACACATGTGTTCTTTCCCTTAAATTTTGCTTTCCTCTGATCAAGTATTTTAGTCTTTTATCTGAAGCATCATTTCTTTGAAAAGGTTAGGTATGATTTTCTTTAAAAAATCCAGACAGAAGAGCTCTCTGGTGGCCTAATGACAAGTAGCTGCACTGTCATCCTGAGGGTGCACGGTTGGAATCCGCCAGATGCTCCACTGGAGAAGGAGGGGCAGTTTCTTCCTGTGCCAGTCGGATCTAGTTCAAAGGTACACAACAAGAAAAAAAAAATCCGGACAGATAGTTTCACAATCTAGAAACTATTTTTTTTATCTGCTTTTATGTATGTGTGATTTTCATAGAAAGTTATTTGTGGAGTCCATGGTTTTGGTTTTTGCAATCACTTGTTATGCATCAGAGAGTTGGACAATGACTAGGGAGGATAGAAGGAGAATTGACACCTTTGAGCTGTGGTGCTGGAGAAGAGTATTGAATGTACCATGGGCTGCCAAGAAAACAAACAGATTCATCGTAGAGAGGGTTAAACCAGGCTTTGGACATGTTGTGAGGAGAGACAGGTCTTTGGAAAGGGACATCATGCTGGCTAGAGTGGAGGGACAGCGCAGGAGGGGAAGACCCTCAATGAGGTGGATTGATTCAGTGACTGAGGTAATTGGGATGGGTGTGTCAGAGGCAATGAGATTGGCACAGGATAGAGCAGGGTTTAGGGCTATTGTACATAGGGTCGCTATGAGTCGCAAACGACTTGACGGCACATAACAACAACAACAACATGGTTTTGGTCAGTTCATTTTTCTTTGCTCGCATTACCTAGATCTCATTACCTAAATCTCATGTTCCCTGTATCTCAGTGTATTTATATGAATGTCAGCAGCACATATAAACATAAAAATCTTTTTATCCTTGTTTTTCATAGTTTTCCACAGTGTGTGACAAACTTTTAATAAAATATAGCCATAGATATGATAGGGATTTAAGCCAAGTCCTCCCTACTCTCCCCTCCCTTGTTCTTTGAATAATTTTTAACTATTTTTTAAAATAAATTTTTAATTTTATACTTGTTTGCTTACAGAGTTGTCTACGTTGTTTTTCCACACCAGACCTTTCCCATTTCCTTTACCCACCCCTCCCTCCACCCATCAAATTGTGTGACCCTATAATTACCCCCTTGCTCATCCTCCCTCCTCTGCTCTCGCACTGCCCCCTTGGATCCTCATACATTTTATTAGTTATCTTTCTAGTTTTACAATAATGATCTTATACAGTATTTGTTCTTATGGGATCAAATTAGTTCACTCAGCATAATGCTCTCCAGACCCTCTTTAGTTATGTAGTAATTTTCAAAATCATTGCTCCTGTGTGCTGTGTAGTATTCTATTGCATGAATGTTCCACAACTTCTCAATCCATTCGATTGTAGTTGGACATTTGGGCTGTTCTTGCAATGGTGAATAATGCTGGTATGAACATTAGTGTATAAATCTCCATTTGTGTCTCAGTCTGATTTTCTTGGGGTGTATTCCAAGCCTATCCTTTCTTTGAAATAACATTTGGTTGTGTTTAAGGTGAAAGTTTACAAAGAAAATAAAATTTCCAGTTAATTACTTGTATACAAACTACACAGTAATACTGATTATATTTTATGTAGCATGTCATCATTCTATTCTGATTATACTCTTTCTAGTACTTTAGTTTCCTTACTCCTTTTTTAGCTCATTTTTGCTCTTGAGTAATTTTCGATCATTTTATCTCATTTAGATAATTTTTCAAAGGAACTTATTATATACTGGTGAAATTCTTTATTTTATGAGTGAGCACCTGTTACTTACATAAAAGGTAGCATCAAGCTATAGTTTTTATTTAAGGTTTAAACACCATATCTGGACAATAGTTTTGGGAAGTTCTAGAGTCTCAACTCTTCCAGGAAGTCTGGACTTTATTGCCCCTCCTTCTGTAGCAGAGCATCTGCTGGATTTGAACCGCATACCTCTGGGATTGCAGTGCAGCTTCTTGCCACTAGGCCACCAGGGCTCCCTGAAGTCTGTACTTTTTAGAAATTTTAATAATATTTCGTATGTTTATCCCATCCTGTCACAATCCATTTATTGTGACTCTGATCTGGCTTCTGAGTAGTGGAAACATGTTAATTTTTCACAAATATTTAGACTATCTCTCTCTCTCTCTCTATATATATATCTATATATATACACA
>NW_006399835.1:11886420-11891619 GCF_000299155.1 Elephantulus edwardii | reverse complement strand
CACCTTACACACACATATATACACATAGACACACACACACACACACATATATGTGACTTCTGGTGGTTTAGTGACAAGGACTTGCGCTTCTGACTCAAGGACTTGTGGTTCAAATCCGTATTTACTGCCTCTGAAAACCCACTGTAGGGTCAACTATAAATTGATTCTTACTCAGGGCAAACAACAACAACTCAAGGGGAAGACATTCTCTCTGACAGCTCTGAAGGAGAGGCTTCAGCCTCTTGTTTAGTTCCTTGGAGATCTGTATGGCTTGGCATTAATACTTTGGGCATGTTGTCAAGAGGGATCAGTCTTTGAAATGATCTTTTCTCCATCTATCATGATGTTGACTGTTGGGCCTGTGATCTTTGTCTTCCTGATGCTGAGATGTCATCAGTACTGAAGGCTGGAACGCTGGAACCTTGATCTTCTGCAGCAGGTGCTTTGTATCCTCCTCACCTTCAGCAAGTAAAGTTGTGTCAGCATAACCCAAGTAGTTGATGAGTCTTCTTCCAATCCCGATGTCACACTCTTCTTCATAGAGTCCGGCATCGTGAATTATTTGCTCAGTATACAGATTGAATAAGTATGGAGAAAGGATACAACACTGATACACATCCTTCTTAATCTTAAACAGAAGTTATGTTGTTGTTGTTGTTATGTGCCACTGAGTCATCTGTGACTCACAGCGACCCTATGTACAACAGCTCTGAAGCCTGCCATGTCCTGAGCCAGTCTCACTGACTCTGACACTCCTACCACTATTGCCCCAATTACTGTATCAATTCTACTATCCAGAGTCTTCTTCTCCTGAGTTGTCATTCCACCTTTTACAGCATGATGTCCTTCTTCAAGGATTGGTCCCTTCTGGCCACATGCCCAAAGTATGTGAGACAGAGCTTTAAAATCCTTGCCTCCAAGGAGAAACTTGGTTTCACCCTAGAGGTTATGAATTACAGCATGTGTTTTTGGAGGACACAGTTCACCCCATAATAGCCTCTTTCCTAACCAGTTTGATGGCACTAGATATAAAACTGCTTTAGGGTCAGCTATGGGTCAGTTATGACTTGACAGCATGAAACAACAACAGAGTTCTGTTTGTGAATTTCAAAGCCCTGACATTTACAGTAATTCTAAATGAGAGTTTGGCAAACTTTTTCTGTAATGGTTCAAATAAAATATTTTCAGCCTCTTTTGGGACAAGAGGCAAAATGGAGGACATTATGTAGAGACTTATATAATAATTTTAAATGTAATAATTTAAAAATGTAAAAAAAAATGATCACACTTTGCAATATAGTGGCCAAGATAGATGGGCCACTGAAACGAGTTCTGGTGCCGAACCTTCTACCTGAGAAATGCTACAACCAACCTCTTGTCTAGAAGGAGTTGCTTCACATCCCTTGCCTCAAGATTCTCCTCAGCAAAGGCCTAGGATTAGGCATTGTGTCTGGGTCATTTCTGCTGAAGCTGCCCCAGGTGTCTAAAATCCTGGTGGCGAGGGACTGAGCCTTCAGTCAGTAATGCTAGAGGTCATGGCCTTGACTGGGACAGTGTTTTACAGCATCACCTGTTTCCCCTTCAGCTCTTGGGTTGAGGCTCTGTTCCTAATGCTTTAGACAGTCACCATCTGCTTGCTGGTCCTGAACTTTCAAAGACAGACTGTGAAAGGTGGTGTTTTCCTAGCCTGCTATGTCCTAATCCTGTTGATGCTGCTTTTATCACTGACAGCCCTGGCGGTGATCACATTGCTCCAAGACTCTAATGTGCCTGCTGTGGTGGTGGGGTGATGCTCCTGTCAGTCACCAACTACCACAATGGGCACTTGGGCCAACTCTTGGCAATCAATAGTTGTCTTGCTGTTTGGGGGCTCCACTTACATTAAGGAAACCGGAGACCCCCTCATGGCTGGAACCTTTGTGGTCTCCTCCCTCTGCAGTGGCCTCATTGCAGTCCAGCTTCTCTACTATTGGAATGCAAAGGCTAATCTTTACAAGCAGAAAAAGAAACAGTAAAGTTCAGAATCCATTCTATTTCCATTCATTCACTCAACCTCAGGCCCTCCTCCACAAATCTCAGACAGGTGTGCTGGTGTTTTGTTGTTAATTTGTTTTTTGTTTGTTTGTTTGTTTGGTTTTAAATGAAACATCTCTGCCACTCTTCCTCCACAATTGAAACTTCTTGACCCAGAAGTTTTTAGCAGAAGCACATATTTGGGGGGGGGGGAAGAAAAAGCCTCTTAGAAAGGAGAAGCTAGGGGTAGACGTTTTCAAGTTTAAATCTCTTGACTGTTAATGACTGTAGCAGCAATTCTGTTACCTAATTCTGGACAAATGTCTTACCCTACCCTAACACCTACCCTTCTTCCATTAGGACCTCAGAGGGCAGAGCTTGGACAGAGAGACTAAGAGTTTCTAGCTGCCTCCTAAACCCCAACCTGACTGTCTCCAGGACCCCACTGCTGGCAGGAGATGGAGGCTTAGGATGATTAACGCAGGGCCCGAGGGTGAAGAGATGAGGTTCCTGATCTGGTAGGTCTAGGCGGAAGGGAGTGGAGACGACACTGGTTCTTGCTGCAGTGCGGGGGATGCAGAAGAGGGAATAAAGACTCTCATACAAGATTTAATCATACAAAACTGTGTTCTTCCTGTAACAGAGAAAAAAAAAAGTAAAAATTGTTTTCCCCCCCTCAGATTGTGTAGAAACAGATAGTAGCTGGATCTGGTGCCAGTTCTGGCCTGCTTTTTTCTCTCATAGCTGCCAAGTGGGACCAACTCATGGCTGACCCTCCACTGAGTCTCCAAGACTGGAAATCACTCAAGAGGATATGGCCTATCTTTCTCCATTGGAGTTGCTGGTGGGTTTGAGCCTCCAGCCAGGTGTGGCCTTTGGGTTAACAATGCAATTGCCTATGGACTATGCTACAAGAGCTCCCTCCTCACCTGCAGTATTCAGAAAATGCAAGCAAAAGCAGTTCTAGGAAGGTGAAGTGATTGTTAGAACTGATAATTGTCATTAACTTTGTAGGAAATATACACAGTCTTGTTGTTGAATGCCATCAAGTTGACTACAACTCATAGGGACCCTCAGAACAACAGTTCTGAACCCTGCACTGTTTTGTGCCGTCCTCACAATCTCCAACATGCTCAAGTTCTTTGTTACAATTGTCCGTGAGTCAGTTCATCTTGTTGAAGATCTTCCTTTCTTTCGGTGACCTTCCACCTTTCCCAGTTTGATGTCTTTTTCCAAGGACATAATTTTCCTCCTCATAATGTGTCCTAAAGTTTATTAGATGAATTTTCACCGTCCTTGCCTCTAGAGAGCACTATGGTTACAAGACAGGTTTATTTGTTCCTTTGATAGTCCATGGGATAGTCAATACTTTTCTTCAACACTACAAAGACATCTTCTTCTTTCATCCTTATTAATTTCCCAATGTTCAGGTACATAGCAAGTAATGGAAAAAAACCCCAATGCTTGAATCAGGTGTACCATAGTCTTTACACTGACATCGTTGCTCCTAAGAATTTTGGAGAGGTCCTTGACAGCAGACTTTCTCAATGTAATGCATCTTTTGATTTCTTGGTTGCTGGTACCAAGTGTGTTGATTGTGGATCCAAGTAAAAGGACATCATTGATAACGTGTTTTCTCCATCTATTATGACATTGGCTACTGGTCCAGTGGTGAAGATTTTTTATTTACTTAATGTTGAGATATACTCATATTAAAAACTATAGTCTTTGTTCTTCTTTAGTAAGTGCGTCAAGTCTTCTTCACTTTCTGCAAGCAAGGTTGTGTCATCTGCAAGATGACCATGCTGCACTGGACCAGCAAAGACACCAACCCTTGGATTGGCAGAAACATCATCTCTAACCAGGCAGACTACTGTAAACCCTTTTTATTCCAGCAGAAACTCTTCCCAGGCTGGGTGCTTCTCCTCTCTACACAACCTTGAGAAACACTAGACCAGAGGAGATGTTACCTGTTACCTGGCTCATGTCTTAGAATTTTGTTCACCACTCACATAAATAGAAACTCTGACCCAACTAGGCATCCTAACTCCAGTCATCTGCACGGCTGGGAGTGGCTGGGAAATATACTGTCCTAGGTCAGATAGCTTGTTTTTTAATTTTCTAGAGCATTCATGTTTGTTTTATGATATATGTATGCTTATTTGTTTTATAGTTTGCTTTTATGGGTGCAGCACTTGTCCATCAGTTTGCTGTGCTGTGATGACTTAGGTGTTGCTATAATGCTGGAAACTATGCCACTGGTATTTCAAATACCAACAAGATCACCCATGGTAGATGGGTTTTAATGGAATTTCCAGACTAAGTCTAATACACAGTCTTTTAGTACCTGAGAATTCGTACTTTTTTATGGATTCTTATATTAAAACATCCTTTTAATAATAAATTTGTTTCTTTTTCATAGCTATGCATATATATTGTATTTTAGCAGCTGAAGTAGATTATGGTTGGAAAGATTTCATAGCTACATATTTCACCTTTGACCTTTCTCTCAGCTATTACTTACATTGGAGATAATGTATATAAAGTATTTGACATAGTATTCCACTTATGGTAGTTTTTCCATAGTGATAATTTTTATTAAACTTATCAATATATATGAAAGTAGTATTATATTATGGGTGTATTTTTAATTGTTTTATTAATCGTAATGTTTGTTTTGAGCTTGTTGTTGCTGTTGTTATGTGCTGTCGCGTCACTTGCGACTCCTAGCGACCCTATGTACAAAAGCCCTAGACTCTGCTCTGTCCTGTGCCAATCGCACTGTCTCTGACACTCCCATCCCGATTACCCCAGTCACTGAATCAATCCACCTCATAGAGGGTCTTCGCCTCCTGCACCTTTATTTCTCCTTATCTGCTCTTAAACATTTTTCTTATTATTCTTGCCATCTAGTACATCTGGTACTACCCTTATATATAATTTATTTTTAAACCTGTATACACTTATTGGTTTTTTTTTCTTCTTCAGATTTTTTTTCTATAATTATATTTTATTAATTTTCATGAACATTTACAGAGATTTTGGGTTTCCATTCATTCATTGTTGCGCTATTCTCTCTACCCTCTTCCCAGTTTGTTCTTGTCCAAATGCCACAGTGCTTGTCAAAGCCAGTTCTGATTAATCTTCTTTGTCAGTGTGTCCTTTGCCATTCCCTATCACTCCTCC
>NW_006399835.1:11813061-11882440 GCF_000299155.1 Elephantulus edwardii | reverse complement strand
CTGTGAACAATCTCAATCTCTTCACCATCCATCCTGATGCTGCCAATTGGTCCAGTGGTGAGAATATTTGTCTTCTTGACATTGCGCCTCAATCCATACTGAAGGCTGCAGTCCTTGACCCTCTGCAGCAAGTGCTTCAGGTCCTCCTCAGTTTTAGGAAGCAGGGTTGTGTCATCTGCATAATGCAGATTGTTGATAGATCTTCCACCAATCCTGATGCCACATTTCTCCTCATAGAGCCTAGCCTCCAGGATAATCTGTTCTGCATACAGGTTGAAAAGGTATGGAGACAGGACACATCCCTGGCATAGGCACTTCCCAATTTTGAACCATGCAGTGTTTCCTTGCTCTGTTCTGATGACTGCCTCTTGGTCCAAGTATAGGTTTCTCCTTAGCACAATCAAGTGTTCTGGGATTCCCATTCTCCTCAGAGTCAGCCACAGTTTGTTAAGATCCACACAGTCTTTGCGTAGTCAATGAGACACAGATATACATTCCTCTTGTATTCCTTGCTTTCAGCTAAGATCCATCTAACATCAGCTACAATATCCGTAGTATCATGACCCCTTCTAAACCCAGCCTGGACTTCTGGCAGTTCTCTGCTGATGTGCTGTTCCATCGTTTTTGGATAATCTTCAGTAGAATCTTGCTTACATGTGAAATCAATGAGATTGTTCTTTAGTTTCCACACTCTGTTGGGTCACCTTTCTTTGGGATGGGAACAAATATAGATCTCTTCCAGTCAGTTGGCCAAGTGGTTCTCCAGATTTCTTGGCACAACTTTGTGAGCACATGTGCAACATATTATATCTATCTATCTATCTATCTATCTATCTATCTATCTATCTAATATAAATTATAGATAGATAACTAGATCTCTCTACTAGGGAGCTCTGGTAACTTAGTGATAAGAAGCTGCTCTGCAATCTCAAAGGCATACAGTTAAAATCCAGTGGCTCCAAGGAAAAAGGATGGAAAATCTCCTTCTGGGTGATTTATTGCCTCTGAAAATCCATTGAAGGGTCAGTTATGAATTGATTCCACTGGCACACAATAATGACATGTAAAGAATTGTGGGTCTCTGGCCCAGATTCTGCCAGCATTTGGGTATGCTGGAATTATAAAATAATGAAATGTTTGGCCACGCTTGTAGGCCGAGAGCTGAAGACAAGTGTGTTGTGAATTTCGTTTCCAGTTGGACCTTAGGATGGCCTCTCGCATCTTGAGGAGGGACATGTATGAAACGCTCGGGGCTCTTACGGCTTTCTTTTCGTCCCAGGTGGGTGTCAGCAGAGGGGACTTTCCGTATAGAGGTAACTTGTGGCTGCTCTGAAGCTGAACACTGTGACACTGATGTGTCAAATGCGATAATGGTTACCTATGGTGGACAGTGTTTGGTGGAGCTTCCTGATTAAAACAAGATTGGAAGCAGAAGTGGTATCCACTTCCGAAGTAGCTTGCCTCCAGAAACCCTATGAACCTGGAGAAAGGATGAAAGTTACACAAGTGTCCAGGTCTTTCATTCATAGGGTTGCTATGAGTCGCATATGACTTGATGGCACTTAACAACAACAACAACAACAACAACAATGACGAGAGAGGTCAGTTGGCTGAGTGGATAGAAAGTGATGCTACCTACGAAGCCAACGGTGGGGGACTTTAATACGTGGCCCTCCGGCCTGTTTTTAATTGTTTTTGGTCAAACATTCTTCTAGGTTGTATAGCCCTAGTCTGTCCACGAGCTGTACAGAGGTAACTTGTGGTTGCTGTGAAGCTGAACACTGTGAAACTGATGTGTCAAATGTGATAATGGTTACCCATGGTGGACAGTGTTTGGTGGAACTCCCTGATTAAAACAAACTTGGAAGCAGGAGTGACATCCACTTCTGTAATAGTTTGCCTCCAGAGACCCTATGAACCTGGAGAAAGAATGAAAGTTATACAAGTGTCCAGGTATTTCATTCATAGGGTTGCTATGAGTTGCCTGTGACTCAATGACACTTAACAAAAACAACAACAACAACACACACACACACACACACACACACACACACACACACACACACACACACATTTATGGAGAAAGGTTTAAGGAAATGACTCATATACTTGTAGAGGTAAGTGCCAGGTCTAAAGGTCAGACTTCAGAGAAAAAGGCATCTGGTGGGACAGAACCCAAGTCATCAGAATCTAATCTCAGGCTGCTGGTTTTGGAGGTTACCAGCTTCAAAGGCTTTTAAGTCCAAGGTCATTGTTGGGAAGCAGGGTCAAATACTGATGAGTCCAATGTCAGCAAGTATTACAGGCCATGGGGCTTAAGTCTGGAGACAAGTCAGATAGCCAGGTGTAGTTTTGCCAAAAAGAGCTCTAGTTCCCCCCCACCCCCCGAGAATTCACAGATCTATTCAAACCACAACCCTTAAGTGATGACTTCTTTTTCAGATAAGGCTTACTCATGTCTTTATAAATCTGATTGTAATTCTGCCTTATTGACATCATAGAGGTTAGAATTTCTAGCACATAGAGTAGTTATGTATAAGATCATGCCATGTTAACATTCAATATTAACTGTCACATCAGCCAATAAGTGTTTTACAGATCATAGCAGTCTGATCTATTTAAAGAGATGGCACAGAACCAGGACTACATAGTGTTTGCAACTGACAATAACAGCAACTCCAACATTGACAGGAGACTTAAGCAAAAAACCAAAAGTTTTAAATTCTGAATGGATAGTTCTAGAAATAAAAATTTTCTTTGAAAGTGTGACATATAAGGCATCAAATAATATTTTTTCTCATTCTTTGCCCAATTTGACAATTATTTATCAATGTTAAAGGAAAGGAAAAGGGGGATTCTGAGTAAATAAATTTTTGTTCATTTGTTGTCTTACATGATAGGTTTTCAATAAAAGATATAATCCATTGTCCTTGACATGGAACTGACTTATAGCTGACCCTATTGTATTTCTGAGACTGTCAGTCATGAGGAAGAGTAGCCATCTTTCTTGCACAGAGTGGTTGGTGAGTTCAAACCACTGGAGAGGCCTATGAGTTTGCTGTGTGACACCCTGTGGACTATGCCACATTGAAACCAATTCCATCAGCATGCTTATTGAGCAACTTTGCACAAAGCATTCAAAAATCAATAATCTCATTTCTCTGTTATTAGACATTAAACACATTTCTGTTTTATATATTTCTTCCAGAAAAAGGAGACATTTAAACCAATATTTACAATAAAGTGTAGTAATGTTTGGAAGTTTTTTTAGCTTACTATCTTTGTGGTACACTATAGGTCAGTGCATTTATGCCAAGACATTGTCTGTCACAATTGTCTTAAGTACTATGTTGTTATTGCTGTTATGTCCCCTTGAGTTGGAACAGACTCGTGGATGACCCTCCAGTGTGTTTTCAGAGACTATAAATCTTTCTCCTGTGGAATGGCTGGTGGATTCAAACTGCCTGCCTTTGCATTGGCAGCATAACTTCTTACAACTTGCATCCTAAAATTAAATTATGAAGTGGATAACTCTTGGGTTGCCATTAAGACTTTTACTCCTTGTTATGTATCATTGAGTTGCCTGCAACTCATAGTGACCCTATGTGTGGACATCACCTCTGAACCCTGCCCTATCCTGAGCCAATCTTACTGTCTCCAACAGACCTAATCCCATTTCTCCAGGCACAGAGTCAATCCATTTTATCCTGGGTCCTCCTTTCCTGCACTGCCCCTTCACCCTTCCAAGCATGATGCTCCTCTCCAAGGACTGGTCCCTCCTGTCCATTGTGCCCAGGTCCTCCTCTCCTGCACTGCCCCTCCACCCTTCCAAGCATGATGCTCCTCTCCAAGGACTGGTCCCTCCTGTCCATTGTGCCCAAAGTATGTGAGATGGAACTTCACAATTATTTCCTCCAGGGAACAGCCTGGTTTCACTTTCTCCAGGACAGACCTGTTTGTTCTCCTGGGAGCCTATGGTATTTTCAACACTCTTCTCTAGGACCACAACTCAAAGGCATCTATCCTTTGTCTATCATCTTTAGTTATTGTCTAGCTTCTGGATTCATAGCAAGTGTTTGAGAAGACCATGGCCTGGATCAGGAGCACCTTACTTTCCAGACTGACATTGTTGCTCTTCAGTACTCTAGAGAGGTCTCTGACAGCAAACTTCTCCAATGCAGTTTTTCTTTTAATTTTCTGACTGCTGTTGCCAAGAGTGTTAATTGTGGAACCAAGCAAGCTTAAATTATTAATAATCTCAATTTCTTCTCATCAGTTGGCCCAAAGGTGAGAGTCTTTGTTTTTTTGATGTTGAACTTCAGTCCATATTGAAGACTAGATCAGGTACTGATTGTGGAACAGATCATTAACTACTCATATGTAAGTTCAAACTGAAGCTAAAGACAACCAGATCAAGTCTACAAGAACCAAACTTTGACCTTGAGTCTAGCCCACAAGAATTTAAAGACGATCTCAGAAACAGGTTTGAGGCATGTTGAACTAATGAACGAAGACTAGATGAACTGTGGAATGATATCAAGAATGCAAAAAAGTAATTTCAAAGACAGAGGAGAAAGAAAAAACTAAGATGGATGTCAGAAGAGACTCTGAAAAGAAAAAAAAAAGAGACTCTGAATGTTGCACTGAAGCGCTGAGAAGTTAAGGAGCTGAACCGATGATTTCAAAGGGCAGATTGGGAAGGCAAAACAAAGTATTGTAATGAAATATAAAAAGAGCTGGAGTCAGAAAATCAAAATGGACAAACTCGCTTAGCATTTCCTAAGCTGAAGAGACTTAAGAACAAGTTTAAGCCTTGAGTTGAAGTACTTAAAGATGCTAAAGCAACAAAAGAAGAGGAAGGAGTACACAGAGTCACTGTGCCAAAAACAATTGGCGGACACAGAAGAATTTCATGAAACATATGATGAAGAGCCTATGGTGATGTAGGAGAAAGTACAAGTAACTCTGAAGGAATTGGCGAAAAAATAAGGCCCCAGGAATTGACGGCATACCAGATGACAAAATATCAAACAGATGCTGCCCTGGACGGGCTCACCAGATTGTGTCAAGAAATCTTGAGGGCAACTATCTGGCCAACTGTATTTATTCCCATTCCACAAAAAAAGAAAAAGTTATACCTCACAGAGTGTGGAAATTATCAAACAATATCACTAATAACACACACAAGCAAGATCCTGCTGAAGATTGTCCAGAAACAATTGGAACAATACATCCCCAAAGAACTGCCAGATGTGCAGGCTGGGTTTCAAAGAGGCTGTGACTCTAGGGACATCATAGCCAACATTAGATGGATTTGGCTGAAAGCAGAGAGTACCAGAGGAATGTTTATCTGTATTTCATTGACAATGTAAAGGCGTTTGACTGTGTTGATCCCAACAAATTGTGGCTAACCTTGAGAAGAGTGGGAATCCCAGAACACTTAATTGTGTTCATGTGAAACCTATACTTGGACCAGGAAGCAGTAAGTCAGAACAGAGCAGGGATGTTCTTAGGGAAGGCAACATCAAATGGTTTGGTTTCTTCCTGAAACCTGAGGTAACTTGCCAAATAATGGGATTTTTCTTTATAGGTAAGAAGGAAGAGTGATTTGTACTATATGTTTCTGCCTGGATAGAAGCCCTGTGAAATAGTGTAGCACACATGATTTGTATTGTTACTGCTGACTGAATGTGTGTGTATTCAAATCCACAAGCTACTCTGTAGGAGAAGATGGGCAGCTTCCTCCCCCACCCTCCTGTAGAGACTTAGAGCCATGGAAATCTGTAGGGATGAAAGACTGTTAGGAGTTGGAATTGACTTTGTGGCATGACTTTGGTTTTGAGAATTATTGCCTGGGGGCTCCAGATTTGTTGAGTAAAAAGTGTGGCAAAGAGAAGAATTGTTGTTTGTTGTTAATGTGCCATTGAATCATCTATGACTCATAGCAACACTATATACAACAGCTCTGCACCCTGTTCTATACTGAGCCAATCTCACCATCTCAGACACACCTACTGCCATTACCCCAGTTACAGTGTCAACCCATCTCATCAAGGGTCTTCTTTGGTGTTATCTGTCCCTTTATCCTTTGAAGCTTGATGTCCAAGGATTGGTCCCTCCTGGAAACATGCCTGGAATATGTCAGCTAGAGCTTTTCAATCCTTGCCTCCAATGAGCAACTTGGTTTCACCCTCTGCAGGATAAACCTGTTTGTTCTCTTGGCAGGCCATGGCATGTTCAAGACTCTTCTCCAGCACCACAACTCAAAGGCATTGATTCTTCTTCTGCCATCCTTAGTCATTGTCTAGGAATGGAGAGGGCGAAAAAGCAGAAGAAAGAGGAGTTAGAAAGAGAAGATTTTTTTTTCTCTTTGCTTTTCTGTTTAAGGTAGTTCAGATTTTAGCATCTTTTAAATTGGGAAGGTATTGACAATAATCCTACATTGTGTGGCACCCTCATAATGGTTTCATTTATGTGTGTGGAAATGAAATCTCTGAATGTCAGCAAGACAGAAAGCAGAAGTAACCGCAGGACTTGTCCTGTTCTGCTTACTGGGCAGAGCTCGTCTCTATCACTTTAGATTTCTGTGCATGTGGCTATTCTAATACTCATGTAAATACAAACCAGGAAACACCCTTGCAAGGTAAAAACATTTTACACTAGGCAGTGAGTTTTTTGAAAGTGCACTTGTTTCATGTGGATGTTGCAAGTGAATTTTGATCACTGCCTGTTAGAGAGTGTGCTCCCCAGATAAATCCATCAGTCTAATACCAAATATTATTCCACCATATGCAGAGTTTTACATGAGTTATATAATGTGTGAATATTTTCCCAAAGAAAACAGAAAACATTTTTGTTATTTTAAAATAGAAATGTTAAGAAGACAAATCTGCCTTGTTTTTCATTTTATGTTTCTGTCTGTCATCAAGCTGGCCCCTGATGCATGGCCATCCCATGTACAATGGAATGAAATGCTTTTGTTCTTGTGTCCATCTCCATGACTGGATGTTGCGATCCACAGGATTTTCATTGGCTTAGTTTTTGGAAGTAAATTGCCAGACCTTTCTTTCTAGTCTTAGTCTGGAAGCTCCACTGAAACCTATTCACCATGATGTTGTTGTTTGTCATCGAGTTGGAGCTGACTCATAGCTGATCCTCCAGTGGATTTTCTAAGGCAGTAAATTGTACAGGAGGAGACTGCCCATCCTTCTCCCAGCAGCTGGTGGATTCAAACCTCATGCCTTTGGGATTGCAGCGTAGGTTCTTACCACTAGACCACTGACATGATAGCAGCATATAAACCACCACTGACTTATGGGTGGTGATTGCTCATTAGAAGCAGAGGCCAGGAATAGAAAGTGGCTCTCTTGCATGTAAGGTGAGGATTGTACCACAGAATCATTATTGCCCCATTCATTTTTACTTACTAAGATTTTAATCTATTACTGGTTTTGAAAGGTACTGCAAATTATGGGTGTTCTTATCTGACCTCCACTAACTCCTCAAAGGAGAAGAGTTCCTGTCCACGTCATCCACAACACAAACCTGATTCCCATGAGTTCAGGTATGCCTTCACACTCCTGGACCTTTTTCTGTTATTTCTAATATCAATCATGCATCCCGGTGATTTTGCTGCTCTTAGTTAGAATGACTACACAGATCTCAGAGACCATGCTCATGATGATGAGGTTTATTAGGGAAATTAACAGGTTGCAATTTTAAGTAGAGATGGGATGCAACTTTCCACTCAGGATACCCTGTTAAGGATGCTTACAAGCCCTCTGGCCAGGTTACACAGCCCTTTTTGTCTTGACAATTATGGAGTTTTTCTCTGGCTTTCTCTGAATAAGGACTCTTGCCTCTGGCTTCAGGGGACAACAGTTCCAGTTCAGCTCTGTCTCATGTCAATCTCCAGATCTCCACTGCTGCTGTGTTTCTGTTGATGCTCTGGGCCCATCTTGCACAGGAATCTCTAGCCCAAAAGGACAAGCACTGCACTCTCTACGTCTTTTTTGATGATAGTGAAATTTTGTTTTTTTAAATTTCTGAACCTGCTTAGATTAAGCCTTGCAGGATGGCAAAACTGGCCAATCCACTTGTCAGTGGTCTAGACTCCCAATGTGTATATCTTCACCCCAAAGTTGCCATTTACCTCATTCACAGTATTAGCATAGTCCTACCCAGGGGACTGCAGTACAGGCATTAATTATAATTCAGCCACACCTTTGGCATTAGGGAGACCTCTGGTGACCTACAGCTCTGGCAAGAAGTTGCGTTGCAATCCTGAAGGCACACAGTTCGAATCTACCTGCAGGAGAAGGAAGGATGAGCAATCTCCCATGTGATTAACTTCTTCTGAAAACCCACTGGAGGGTCATCTATGAGTCAGATCCAACTTGATTGTACACAGCAACAAGTACCACCCAGTCATGTGGCAAAAGTCAAAGTCAATGTCTAGGAAAGCCATTTTGAACAATCAATTTATTGTATCACAGATATGATGCTAAGGAAATATTTCCAAGTACTTGGTGCTCCTGTGATTCAGGACATCTAATTAGCTGGCTTGTGAAACTGTGTAACCTGGCTTGCAAACGAAGCCTCCTTTGCCCTTCCATCAGAGGACAGACCTTTAATGGAAAGCAGGAGAGTTACATTACAAAGTGGACAACTCAGCTAGCACATCACGTGTTCCCAGGAAATACTCATGGAATGAAAAAAGTGGTGCATGGCAGAGCTAACACTTTTCACGTAGCTGAAAGCTCTAGAGGTAGGTCTTCTAGGACACTCCAAGGTTAACTTTGCCCTGACACAATCTGTCTCTAATATACAAAGTTGTACATACAGTGATTAGAAGTCTCTCAAGTTCATTCTGTCAGCACTGAGAAAAGTGTACTAAAATGGGCAAGCCTGTTCCTAATCTTTCTGCATAGTGATTAGGTCATTGGGCAGGTATATTGACCTTCTTTTGAAACATTTCCTAAGCAGGAATATAATGTTCTTTGGCATCAAAATCTAATAGTTTATTGTCATAAAAACATAGAAAATTATTTTAGAAGATTCACCATTATCACATTTGACACATCGGTGTTACAGTGTTTAGCTTTGCAGCAACCATGAGTTACCTCTGTACAGTAACAGACCAGTGCTATACCACTTAGAAGAATGTTTGACCAAAAACAATTAAAACCAGGCCTCAGGGCCGCAGATTAAAATCACCTACCTTTGACTTGGTAGCATAACTTTCTATCCATAGAGGCCCACAGAGTCCTCTCTATGTTGCTGTTGTTGTTAAGTGCCGTCGAGTTGTAGACGACTCATAGTGACCCTATGAACGAAAGACCTGAACAATTGTATAATTTTCATCCTTTCTCCAAGTTCATAGGGTTTCCAGAGGCAAGCTGTTTTGGAAGTAGAATCCACTCCTGTTTCCAAGCTTGTTTTAACTGGGGAAATCCACCAAACACTGTCCACCATGGGTAACCATATCGCATTTGACACATGAGTGTCACAGTATACCATTTATTTTTTTTACGTTGATCTTATATCTATTATTTGTATAGAAGAATGTGCTATCCCTTTTGGAAGGATTGCACTAAGTACAGCTATCTGTGTCATGAAGGAGTCCGTGTGGTGGAGTGTGTTAAATAGAGGGGTTGTTAACTGTGACATGAGCAGTGTAAATCATTCCATGGGAGAAAGATGGACAGTCTTTTCCTGTAATGACTTACAGCCTCAGAAATCCAATGTAAGGTTGCTCTGAGAGATTTTACTTGATGGCATTGAGTTTGGTTTTGCTTTTTAGGGTGCAATGACCTGGGAGGGGGGCTCTGGTGGCCTACTGGTTAGGGAAGTGAGCTGCTAACCCCAAGGCAGGAGGTAAAATCCACCAGCTGCTCCATGGGACAAAGATGGCCAATTTCCTTTGGTGGAATTAATGCCTCTGAAAACCCACTGCCGGTCAGCTATGAGTTGGTTCTGACTTGACAGCAGTGAGTTAGTAGTTACCAGGGAACTGGGAAGCCAGGTATTGTAGGTTTTCTACAACATATGAGCTCCCAATAGAACTCAGTAAAAGCGTCTGGTAATATGACCAGAATGTTCACACCATCAGCTGTAAGCCCTGTGAAGATAGGGATTTTTGCCTGTCTGATGCACTGCTGTACCCTAGTGGCTAAAAAGAACCTGCCGTTTTGAAGGCACATCTATATTTAGAACAAGTGTGTGTGTGTGTGTGTGTGTGTGTGTGTGTGTATATATCTCATTTGCTCCTCTGAGTTATTTTCTTCACCTATTAGTACTTATGGAAATTGAAATATTTCTTGAGATGTTAAGAAATATTTTATGGTGCTGTGAGGAGAATGCTCTGGTGAGAATTGCTATGGCGAGGGAGCTCTGGTGGCCTAGTGGAAAGGAACTGCTGCCAACGCAAAGGTACACAGTTTGATTCACCAGCTGTTCCTTGGGAGAAAGATGGGCATTAAATTCTGTGCAATTTACTGTTTCTAAAAACCGACTGGAGAGTCAACCATGGGTAGGTTCCAAATGGATGGCACATAACAATAACCATATGAGAATGAGGAAAACCTGGTTTGATTCCTGGCCAGTGTACTTCAGGTGAAGCCACTATTCATCTGCCAACAGAGGCTTGCATGTTGCTATGATGCTGAACAGGTTTCAATAGAGCATTGAGCTAAGATTAAAAAGAAAGTTCTGGTGATACACTTCCAAAAATCAGCCAGTGAAAACCCTACAGATAGCAAAAGTCTGGTCTGCAAGAATCACAAGGATGGTAATTCTCTGTTCTGTTGTACATGGGCTACCCTGAGTTGGGGTTAGGTAATAACAACATGACAAGAATAACAAATTATTAATTCCTTTTCAGGAAAAATATCTAACAAATCAATGTAGTTATTATTGTTGTTAGGTGCCATTGAGTCAGCTAAGACTCATACTGATATTCTTATGAACAACAGACCTGAATCTTGGCAGTAGAACAAATCAATATGTTACATAAAATTATATTTGTTTTGAAAGCCCCTGAAAAAACTTTGTCCTTGACAGCATTGACCTGAACAGAAAAAAATCCTGAGCAAGATTTTTTGTGTTTCAAGATATATGAAAATTGTTTTGAAATAATCCAGATATTGAGGACAGAGGCATTTTAATTCATGACAAAGTCCACTTTGATATGTCTGTGGTGTTGCACATAAAATAATTTTGGAGGCATTTTTACTTGTTTCCATCATTTCAATAGATATGAGGACCTGTTTACTAAATGAACACTTGGCTATAAAGAATATATACCCTTGGGCTTTACGGAGAATGGTGGGGGGTGGGCAATTACCACCATAAACAGATAATTTCAACACAAGCTTAAACAGAAGAGAGGTCCTTAACCTAGACTAGGGTTATTGTTACCGTTGTTGCTAGGTGTTAATGAGTCAACTATGACTCATAGCGACTCTATGAACAATGGCTCTGAACATGTACGGTCCTCATCATCTCAGATATACTCAAGCCTATTGTTACAGTCAGCTCAACTGGTTGAAAGTCTTCCTCTCTTTCTCTGACCCTCCATCTTTCCCAGCAT
The DNA here is from genome assembly GCF_000299155.1 of Elephantulus edwardii. Lineage (NCBI taxonomy): Eukaryota > Metazoa > Chordata > Mammalia > Macroscelidea > Macroscelididae > Elephantulus > Elephantulus edwardii. The sequence continues at coordinate 11,870,850 of NW_006399835.1, read as the reverse complement.
GATGTTTTTACCCCCTCTGAACAGCACACTGCAAGAGATGAAGTTGAGATGAAGTCATACCATCCTTGCCTTTAAGGGGTATCTTGGTTGCACTTTTTTCAAGACATATTTATTTGTTCTTTTAGCAGTCCATGACATTCAGTACTCTTTCTAGCACCACAACTGAAAGGCATTTATTCCATTTCTATCATCCTTATTGTCTAACTTTCAGATGCACAACAAGTAGCAGAAAAGGTTTTGTTTGATCAGGTGCACCATAGTCTTTAAACTGACATCATTGCTCCTTAACACCTTGGAGAGGTCCTTGGCAGCAGAATTTCTCAATGCAATATGTCTTTTGATTTCTTGACTGCTGGTACCAAGGGGTTGATTGTGGATCCAAGCAAGATGAATTAATTGACAACTTCAATCTTCTCCATCTATCATGTTATCTTTTGGCACAGTGATGAGGGAGAGCAAAAGTCAGGGAATGTTCTAGGTGTGTTGAGTGTTGAATCTTCAGAAGGTAAGTGTGAATAGGCCAGGTGAGAAAGGGGAGGACATTTTGGGCAGAATGAACAGCAGGAACAAAGCCCTAGGGTTGTGAAAAACCATGCTGAGTTTTATTTTGCTGAAGGTAATGAAGATAAGGCTTGTTGTAAGGGTGGTCTCAGGTACCTCTGCCAGTCTAAGAAGATAAGACTTGGTATGAAAGCTAAAAGGGAACCACTGAAAAAGAGTGAAGGTATGCTTGGATTTGGTTGTAGATGTGACATGCTGATGAAAATATACAGTCTGGGATATGGATGATCAAGGCTGTGGATACAGGGTGATCATTTGGTTCAGTGGAAACATGAAGATTGATTTGTATGATAATGAACAACAGAGCTTCCATACTGAAGAAGAAAAAAAATAAGGACTAGGAAGAAAAAGAGGAAATGTACTTCCAAAAACTCAGCCAGTGACAATTCTGTGACTCTCATTTACTTCAAAACTCAACGGTTTGATCTATGAAAATTCATGAGCATGGTACAGGACTAAGCAGTGTTTAGCTTCATTGTACATGGATAGCCATGAGCTGGGGGCCAATAAAGGCCTGTCTCTATTCCATGCCACCCTCTCCTTCCTTGTCTCTCCTTTTGAGAGCCCACTGAACTTTGCACCCCTCATATTTTTTAATCATAATAATTTTCTTTTAGTGCAGCATGAGCACATTTACTTTATCATCTAAGATACTGTACTTCAAAAGGCCGATGTAAATCATTCATCATTTTCTCCTGCAAACTCCTAGCATGATTTTAATAATTGAATGTCAGTGAACAGTAAAGTTCACAGTTTTGGTTTGCTTGGCTCCACAGTCAACACTCTTGGCACAAGCAGCCAGGAAATGGAAAGTCTGTGGTTAGAGACGTCTCTAAAGTGGTGAAGTGCAAGGATGTCAGTCTGAAGACTAAGGTGTGCTTGATACAGGCCATGGTCTTTGCAATCACTTTCTATGCATCAGAGAGCTCGACAATGACCAGGGATGATAAGAGAATTGATGCCTTTGAGCTGTGGTGTTGGAGAAGAGTATTGAATATACTATGGACTGCTAGGAAAACAAATAGGTTTGTCCTGGAGAGGGTGAAGCCGGCCGCTCCTTGGAGGCAAGGATTCTGAAGCTTCGTCTCACATACTTTGGACATGTTGCGAGGGACCAGTCCTTGGAGAAGGACGTCATGCTTGGGAGGGTGGAGGGACAGTGCAGGAGAGGACGACGACTCTCGATGAGATTGATTCAGTGACTGGGGTAATGGGAGTAGGTGTGTCGGAGATGGTGAGACTGGCACAGGATAGAGTAGGGTTTAGGGCTGTTGTACACAGGGTCGCTATGAGTTGCAAGCGACTTGACGGCTCATAACAAGAGCCACGTATTGCTGTCAATTTCAACTCATAGCAACCTTTCACTGGGTTCCTGAGGCTGAAATCTTTAGTCATTTCCCAACTTTCATATGCATATGGGTTCAGTCGCACATTAGTCCTCAGTGACGTTATTTATGTATATGTTTATAATTTTGGTTAGAAAGCTCTGCGTTAGCTTGTAAGCAAACTGGAGTGTGACTATTCCTTTTTATTGTGGCCCTATACGAAACACTTAAAAAGTTGTTCAGATTTTATTATCACAACAGAAAACTGATCTGAGTGGCGCGTTCATTTTGGCACCATAATGGCAAATTATGAAAAAAGGCAAGAGAAAAGTTGATCTAAGGAGTTGGAAGTGACGCACCAGAATCTCGCCAAGAGGCACCTTATGCTTGGCAGGCGAGAAGCTCGCGGGCCAGGGCGGGCAGAGGGGTGCGGGGCGCGCAATTTCCAGAACTTCCTGCTCCTCGGGAACCGGGCCGGCCTGTTCCCAACTGCTGGCCGCCTTCCCGCCTCCCTCTGCAGGCACATTGTCCCAGTGCCGCGCACTCTCCTCCAGGGCGTCCAGACAGGGCCGGCCTAGCTTCGGCTGGGCGGGCTGCGCGGGGTGGCAGGAGGCCGCGCCAGGTTGGGGTTTCCAGGTGAAGGGCAGGAAAACAACCGGTTAGGGCGGAGTCGCGCGAGCAGGACGAGGGCGGAGGGCACATTGCCTCATCCTGTACATTTTACTGGAAACAGGACGCATCCGGAGGAGGGGCCAGGAGGCGGGCGCCGGCGCTGCCAATGGCTGGGCCGAACTCAGGGGAGGCCGGAGGCTCCCCCGCCCCCCCCGGCCGCTTTAAATATGCGGCGCCCCCGGGCCGCGCCCTTACCGGTGTCGTGTCCCTGTAGTGTGAGCGTTGCGCTTCAACCCCCAGCAGCAGCTGGGAAGCAACCACACGTAGCAAGCGACCCGGTGGCGCGAGTGTCTGAGTGTCCCCGATCGCGCCGGAGAGCATGATCGTGGACAAGCTACTTGACGACAGCCGTAGCGGAGAGGGGCTGCTGGACGCGGCCGGCGACTGCGGCCTCATGACCAGCCCGCTCAACCTGGCCTACTTCTACGGCGCGTCCCCGCCGGCCGCGGCGCCCGGGCCCTGCGACCCCAGCGGCCTGTCGTCGGGGCCTTCGGCTCCGGGCTCGCCCGGCTCGGACTCCTCGGACTTCTCCGTGTCGTCCGTGTCCTCCTGTGGGGCCGTGGAGTCCCGGCCGAGAGGCGGCCCCCGCGCCGAGCGGCAGCAAGGTACTCACCTGCTGGGGCCAACGCGGGTTACTTTCTTGAAATCATTAACCCTTGGGAGGGTGGGGTTAGTGCTCCCCAGAGGTGGCCAAAAGTGACCTCGACCACATGTCTGATGGCCACTTTTGCCGTGGTCAGTTAGCCGCAATGCACTTGCCTGTTGCTGGGCACCTGGTTCTGGGCACTTGACTGTGTATGAAATCTTGCTGTCCTTGCTTTCAACTAATCAGAGCAGAGGACTCTGATTTCTGGGCCGAATGAACCTCGTACGATATTTCTTTTATGGTGAGGGGTTTGTTTTGTTATTGCTCTTATGTGTTTGTGTCTTATTTATTTTTTTTGTAAACTAGCTTTATTAATCTGTAATTCGTTTACAGTTGTGAGATTTTGCCTCTGTTGTTAATTTTTGCCTTTTTTAAGCTTTTGTGGAAATTTTAAGAGAATTTATGTTAAAGTAACAGTTATTAAGAAGTAAAATGAAAAGCCTTCATAGTTGGTGGTGGTTACACGTCTCAGAAATCTAATTCAGCAGGATATGCAGGTCTTTTTGTTCTGTGTACTGTAAGAGAAAGGTGTAATGTTTCTTACCATTGGTTTTGAACTGGTTGGTTTCCTTTGTGTGTGTGTGGTTTTTTTTTTTTTTAAATTTAGGAAAGTGAGTTTCATAATTTGGGGGAAAACAGGATGCCACTGTGGGTAGATTCAAGACCATCTTGAAAATGTCAAATATTGGCTAGTGTAATCAGCCGTATTCTAAAGCTCATTCTCTTTCCAGTGTTCCCAGTACTAGGCACTCCTTATTTGGTTACCTTTTATTTTCAAAAAGTACCTTTACATGTGGGACTTATTTTAAGACACTTTTTTTATGTGATATAGTCACTTTATTTAAGGGTCCAGCAAATGCCAACTGGTCAGACCTGTAGGAATTTAAGAAGTGTGTGTGTGTGTGTGTGTGTGTGTGTGTGTTAAAGTATTTTCTTTCACATTTGGCCCTCATCTGGCTGAAACTATTTTGCCAGTTCCTTGGTTTACCACATAGTCATAGGGGATTTCTGAAGTTGAATTTTTCTCCTTGTGACATCATTAAATTAACTACCGTCATTCCAGACAAATTCCGTGTTAAATTATGGCATTGCTAAACTTAAACCTAAAACCAATTCATTACTTAATTTCCTCTGTCAATGAATTGTACATCTTATGCACTGATGAGATACACATACATAAGTATATATATTCAGATTTTTACTTGTTCAGTTTTCTTTTTTTAATCATTTAGAGAAGTAGCTAAATTATTCATTTCCTGACTTTTTGTGTATTTACTTTGTGATCAACTAATATCCCAGGAGATTGTGACATATTACTGGTCAGAAATGGAATGCTGTACTAAGATGCTGCATTTAAAGCCTGTTTCAAAGTTTAAATGTGAAACATATTTCCTTTTTACTTAGAAGGCCTGTGTTAGCAATTCCACAAACAGTGGGTGAGGGGAAGTCCTGTGTGTGTATGTGTATAAATATGTTTGATTGTAGTGAATTTAAGCAGCTTTGTTGGCATTGCTGAGCTGAGGAAAATAATAAATCTAAGGCATTATTAATTGTTAAGCTTTGGTATATTGAGCTAATTGAAGGACATCTGTTCACCAGCTTCTAAGGTGAATGAAATGAACAGACTTAACCTTTCCAAGCATCAAGTCTTTGCTTTGAAAAGTTAAATCTTCACTATTTATCCTTTGCTTTCCTAAGGTTTTTTTAAAAAGAAAGGATAATTGTAGATAAGAGAGGGTAGCCAAATCTGTGATCATGCCTTATGGGTAGATTGTGTTGAGAGACAGAGAACCAGAATTTGGGTTTACAGTTGTTTCTGGGGACTCCCCTGATCATACTTTAGTAAAATTGAATTCCTTAAGCATTCTGTAGGGTGTAGTTTTAGACAACAGAACATTTGGATAGAACTGTGGATTAAGTTGGAAAAGACTGCAGTCTATTAATGAGTACTTTATCCATTAGATAGCTCTACTTTGAGATTATTAAAATTTGTGTCTATGAAGAGATTTAATTGGGATTTCCCCCCCTTTTTTATCAGTTGAGCCCCATATGGGGGTTGGAAGGCAGCAGAGAGGACCCTTTCAAGGTGTTCGTGTGAAAAACTCGGTGAAGGAACTCCTGTTGCACATCCGAAGTCATAAACAGAAGGCTTCAGGCCAAGCTGTGGATGATTTTAAGGTGGTGCCCATTTTTTTGTGGTTGGGTTTTTTTCTTTTTCTGGGAGGAGGGAGGATTAAGGAGGTTAGTCTGTCAGCATTATTATGCCCTATTGACCTAGGTACAACTAGTGATCTTTCCTAAACTGCACCGTATGTAGAACAGAAGCCGTATTTGTCCTGTCTGTTGCATTTCTATTACTAAGCCCAATGCTAGGCATGTAGTAGATATGCAAGAGAAATGTTATCAATGAATAAATGAAGGCAAGTTAAGGGCAAGGAGATAAATAGAATATAGTTGAAATTTAACAAAAGCCAAATGATCCTATTTTTATCTTAACCTAAGGTGAAAGTGAAAATGGAGAAGTTGCAGGATAGGATGAAAATGCAGTTGGAAAATAAATATTGATAGAACAATGATAGCAAAGCTTTACAGTGACTTGTAAAGAGTGATAGAGAGAAGTCTGGTTTATAAGCAGGAAGCTATTTTGTATATATAGTCAATTGAAAAAAATCTTTTTCCCCCCCTTACAGACACAAAGTGTGAATGCAGAACAATTCACAGGTAGGATTTACTTATCCATGATGGGGACTTTAAAGTTTATTAATTTAGTATGATTATAAGTAAAAAATATTTAAGGATCACAGATCTCTTATTTCTTTCTTGGGTACAGAACTGAAGAACACAGGATCATATAGTGGAAAAAGGAAAGGCCCTGATTTGTTGACTGATGGACCAGCTTGCAAAAGGCCAGCTCTCTTGCATACCCAGTTCTTGGTAAGTTTCTCACTATTCCCTTCTGACAACCCTTCTGGCAGTTTTCCTAGGGTAATTTTAGAAGGCAGTGAGTGTATATCTTGATTTTTCTTCCTTTTCAGACTCCACCCCAAACACCAACCCCAGGGGAGAGCATGGAAGATGTTCATCACAATGAATCCAGACATGATAGCACTGCTGATCTGCTTCAGAACATTATCAACATTAAGAATGAATGCAGCCCCATTTCCCTGAACACTGTCCAAGTTAGCTGGATGAACCCTGTGATCGTCCCTCAGAGTTCCCTCGGAGAGCAGTGTCAGGACTTCCACAGAGGGCAGCTCTTCTCCCCACCTCAGAAATACCAGCCTTTCCAAGTCAGTGGCTCTCCACAAATGATGGATCAGGCTTCCTTGTACCAGTATTCTCCACAGAATCAGGATGTGCAGCAGCAGCAGCAGCAGCAGCAACAACAACAACAACAACAACATCACTATACCCACAGCTCAAATCTGGACTATAGTCCTTATTCCAGCACTCAGTCCCCCAGCTATGAAGAAAATGTCTTTGATGTTCAGGAACCTCATTTCTGCCCAGACCAAAGTTTTTCGCCTCTTCTTAGTAATCAGAGGGAATCTGAAAATATTGCTGTTCCCATTCAGACTGCCCCTAATGTTCAGCAACAAAATGATGTCCACCTGCAGAACTTTAGCATGATGCCAAACAGTGCCTGTGAGGCCATGAGTGGGCATGATGCAGGCTCTTCCCCCATGAACACTTCACTGCCATTCCAAAACATTGCTGGAAATGCAATGAACACCACACAGTTAGGAAAGTCATTTTTCCAGTGGCAAGTAGAACAGGAGGAAAGCAAATTGGCAAATATTTCCCAAGACCAGTTTCTTGCAAAGGATGCAGATGGTGACACGTGAGTACCCTTTGTTTTAATTTGATAAAACACACTTGTTGGACCTAATGGGCATATACAGAATTTCTGTAAGGTATACCATGTTATATGTTAGTAAGTGGTTAGCTCACCAACATAACTTATTTAGGTAGAAACTGTATTCATCAATAGCTAATATTTCTAGAAGCATTTTTATTTATTTACTTTCCTGGATGATAAAATGATATGTTTTAACTTGACCAGGTGGATTGTCATGGTGACTGTGGCAGTGGGCTCTAGTGTGTCAGGAAGTGTGAAGATAGAACAGGGTTCAGATCTGTTGTTCATAGGATCGCTAGGAGTTGTAGTCGACTCAAGTGCACCTAACAACAACAGCTTCTACTTGACAAAAGTATTTATCTTCTTGACTGATTGGCTTTGGAAGATCAGCCTATACAGTGTAGAGCAGGAACAATTATATTATGATTAAACAAAAATTGCTAAGTTAACTTACAGATTGAATCTTGATATGTCTTGAAGACTTTGTGGCCCTTGGCAAGTTATTTAACCTCTCTATGTATTAGTTTCTTGATATTTAAGATTTTCTTCATGTAGCTTTTATGAGTATCAAAAAGAATAGATTGAAAGTGACCAGTATGGTAGTAGGCATTTTTCTTGTTATTTCTGGTAGGTGAATTGTTTCTGCTACAATTCAGATTCTAGCAGAAAAGACAAATTTTACTCTATAATGTTTGTTTTGGGTGCATCTGAAGAAAGGAGTTAAAGGGAAAATTATATCCCTCTAATGAACTAGGGTGAAATAAAAAAATAGTTTACCTCTTTTCCTTCCCATTTTCCTCAGGTTCCTCCATATTGCTGTAGCCCAAGGGCGAAGGGCACTCTCCTATGTCCTTGCAAGGAAGATGAATGCACTTCACATGCTGGATATTAAAGAGCACAATGGACAGGTGAGGATCTCAACAGAGATTGAAATATACAAATGTCATGAAGGGGAATGGTGACAGTCTTATGCTTATTATGTATTGACCAATATCAGAACTTAAGCAAGAGAGTCTAGTTAATATTAACTTTGAGATGTTTACTCTTTGCTCCCATTAACCTTGAAGTTATTAATGTTAACTTTGTAATTATTTGTCCAAAGACTAAATGGATGTAATAAATCCACTCTGAATTCCTTTCAATTTCCTTGTCTTCCAATATTTAATTGCGTAGTAAGTAGTAGGATTTATTTTCTCTGTGTCTCAATTGAAGTTTGTATTTTTTGTAATAGCAGAGTTCCATGTTTTAAAAAATGTGTTTTCCCCTTGAATTTCCACAGAGTGCCTTTCAGGTGGCAGTAGCTGCCAATCAGCACCTCATTGTGCAGGACCTGGTGAACCTTGGGGCCCAGGTGAACACCACAGACTGCTGGGGAAGAACACCTCTGCATGTCTGCGCTGAGAAGGGCCACTCCCAGGTGCTTCAGGTAAGAGCCAGGAGGGAGGCTTGGAGCTCAGAAGTTGTAATCTTTTGAGTTGATTTAAAATTGCTCAGGATACCAATAGATAACGTATTGGTAGCTTTGCTTTTGTTAAGGGGATCTTTAAATTTTGCAGGCAATTCAGAAGGGAGCTGTGAAGAGCAATCAGTTTGTGGATCTTGAGGCAACCAACTATGAAGGTAAGCAACTGGAATTTTACTGAACAAAATATATATTTTTTCCTTTAAATTTTATATTTGTTTATGACCTGCTGAATTTGATATTTATTTACTAAGTACCTTCTCTATGCATTGGGTTAGGCCTTTTGGGGACATCTGGGTCAAATAACTTAGAGAGTGTGATCCATATATTCTAAGCATATTAAATACCATACTAAGAATGAAAGGGTGTAGCCCATTTGAAAACGAAGTTAGAGGAATTCTCAAGGTTTGCAATTATAGACTGGCAAAGAAAGACTCAATTACATGCTTGACCATGCTTCATTCTTTCTTTTCTTCCTTCCTTCCAGGCCTGACTCCTCTCCACTGTGCGGTTGTAGCTCACAATGCTGTGGTGCATGAGCTTCAGAGAAACCAACAACCCCACTCACCTGAAGTTCAGGAGCTCTTACTGAAGAATAAGAGTCTAGTTGACACCATTAAGTCCCTGATTCAAATGGGAGCAGCAGTGGAAGCTAAGGTAAACGCACAGAAGAGGTTTGAAATGGGGTTGAGGGAAGGAGTACAAAAGATGTTTATAATTTGTTCCCAAGTACAGTTGAGAACTTTTTGTTGTTGTTGCTAATTAATGGAGTGAATAGGGAACTCAGATTTTTAAAAGGTCACCTTTTTTTGATCTGGTTTAAACCTTTGGATTACTATTCATATGGTCATTTAGTTCTGAAGTCTATGTGGAAGGAAAACGTAAAGTTGGCGTAATACCATTATTTTAACTTCCAGTATATGCCGAAAGTAGAAGTAGTGCTCTTTATAATAGAGTTTCTTAATGATTTTTGTATCTGTACAAAGTATTTTCTTTTAAACTAAAAAATAGATCTTTTTTTAAAATTAAAATTTTATTCCCTGAGGACCTTCTCTGTGGATTGGGATAGGTGCTTTGGGTAAAAATGGCTAAACTTAGTATGTGGGGGACTTAGTAATAGAAGAGATGAACAATACAGAGAAATATAACCATAGAGTTTGGACCACAAGTCTGGAAAAAGGGGCAAACATTGATATAATAAATGGTTGTAATAATTATAATAAACAGTAGTTTATTGATATTATGTGATTATTGAGATTATGTATGTAGTCATTAAAATTATAGTACATGTTAAAACTATACTAATCTGTGTTTCTACATCTTATGACCTTGCAGACAAGCACATGGGTAAACAACTAGTAGGGAATTTAAGGAGGAATAATACAGTCTTTCTAGCTTTGGGATGAAGGAAGATTTTAGGTAGAAGAGATCATTTAGAGTCTGCAGGGCCAAGTTGGCGAGGCTGGGTGGAAAGGGTGTTCCAAAGTATGGTGACTGAATATTTTCCTTCTTGCATTTGATCAGGATCGTAAAAGTGGTCGCACAGCCTTGCACTTGGCAGCTGAAGAAGCAAATCTGGAACTCATTCGCCTCTTTTTAGAGCTTCCTAGTTGCCTCTCTTTTGTGAATGCAAAGGTAATGACCTTTACACCTTCAAGCTTTGGGTGCCTTTTACAAAAGCCACGTTCCTGATGTGTGTTACTTGATTTTTTGATCTCTTTTGTCTTTAGGCTTACAATGGAAATACTGCCCTCCATGTTGCTGCCAGCTTGCAGTATCGGGTGACCCAGTTGGATGCAGTCCGCTTGCTTATGAGAAAGGGAGCAGACCCCAGTACTCGGAACTTGGAGAATGAACAGCCAGTGCATTTAGTTCCTGATGGTCCTGTGGGAGAACAGGTGAGGGTCACAGAAGGGTTAGAACTTAAATATTTTTTTGTGGAAGTCTTTCTGAGGGGTATGGTGATGGTAGGTAGGTCATTACGTACTTTTAAAATCACAGAATATCTAGAATTTAACCTTTTCTTTGATTTCTAGTTTTCATCATGTTTGTAATACTGATATTTATATAAACTTATATAGCTCTTTGTCTCTTAAGAAACATCTCTTAGGCAGAGACCTCAGCCCAGGATTTGCTTCTTCACTGTGTGGGTTTATCACAGTATTCTCAGGGGTCAGAGAGGAATGATTCACTTAAATTCCCATCCAATTCTTTTTTTTTCCCTTTTCTGTTTTTGGATTGTTTTTTAGAGAGAGGGTTATTTTTTCCCTTGTTTTTATTGTCACATTGTGATTGTTCTAGCAGCTATATTAATTGCATTTCCTGTCAAGTCTTCTCTTTCTGATTTGTTGTTTCCAATCTTATGTGGGCCAAGAGATGGCTAAAACATATCAGTATGTTATTCTGTAGTACAAATTAATGACTAAACTCAAATGAAAAGTCAAGGGCTTTCATATGATCCATGAAGTTATGTGCAAGAGTTTTGGTACATGGATATCATGGTAGCTGCTTTGACATGCAGGGTTACTCAGAATTTACTTGTGTCTATATAATGTGGGCTCTGGCTCTAGTTAGTTGATACTCTCTTCAAGATAAGTAGGATCTTGAATTAGATCATATTTTACCAATATTTTATACAACACAATTATGGTTGTATAATTGTGTCGTATAAAATACTCAGTATACAATCAGGATAAAGCTTTCAAGTTATTTAATCAGTGTGTTTACTCCATAGAGTTTCTAAGGCTGCTGTAGAAGCAGATTGCCACATCTTTCTCCTGTTGAGTGAGGCTTAACCCATTGGCCTTTCACTGAATAGCCAAGCCTATAACCACTGTGCCACTAAGGCTCTTTTAAGTTGCCTTAAAATTTTTTTGAGAGATCGTTATATATTTTGTTAGGCACTTAACAAGTCAACAGGAGTAGTGTAGAGTATGTAAGAAAGGAGTGAAACTCTGAAGGAAATAGGGTACCTTGTCCATAAAAATAGACTTCATAAACCCTATTTCTTTCTTTTCCAGATCCGACGTATCCTGAAGGGAAAGTCCATTCAGCAGAGAGCCCCACCTTATTAGCTCCATTGACTTGGAGCCTGGTTGGCAACACTCACTGTCAGTTAGGCAGTCCTAATGTATCTGTACATAGACCATTTGCCCTATATTGGCAAATGTAAGTTGTTTCTATGAAACAAACATATTTAGTTCACTATTATATAGTGAGTTATATAAACGAAAAGAAGAAAAATACCCAATTCCTTTTGGCAGATTTGAATTTTTCATACCCAGTTATCTGGGATCTAGACATCTGAATTTAATGTGAATGGTAAAATTAACTTCAATTAACAGTAGCTTTTGGGTAGGAAAAGACTTTGATATGAATGGTTTAAAGCATCGCTCACACAGCAATTGCCAGTTTAAAAGCAGGTAAATGATAAATACTTCTTTAAGAAAAAGGAATGTATTTGAAAGGAAAAATATTTATGTCTAAAAATTGTATTTCTCTGTAGATATTATGCTGAGATTTCTTTTGGCCTGATTCAATACCTATTAGTTATAACTGGTATTGGAAGGTTTTTGGTCACTGGACTAGGTGAAAATTACCCATGGTTAAAATTTGATCTTCATAAACTGTATATAATTTTTATCTTTCTTTTACAATAGAGAACCCATACAGATCTGGTCATTAACATGGCCACATTTGAAATGTAAATGAGTAAGGTAGAAAAGAACAAGCAAATTCCTACTATTTTTAAAGATTACACACATTCAGAGGAGCTATTATTTTGTAATAGCCCAACTGATGTCTTAATAGAACTTTGGAGAGTAATTCACTTTGTGTCTAATAAAGACCTATGTTTGGATTGTAAATATGCTCCTTCTCATCCATTGAGATGAAACCTTTATTGGGAATTGCATGCTTTTGAAGAGAACACCTCTGTAAGCCTCACTTTCTAGAATTTATATTTACATATTTTGTTGAAAGTTGTTTTACCTTTATATGAACAACGAAAGTCGAAGCATATCTATCTTAATTCCTGTTTCCTAGTGTAAAATAATGATAATATGCCATGATGTTTATATTACTGCTCAGAAAAAAAGTTTTATTTTTTAGTATCCTTGATCTATTAATATGTTTTGCTTATTGCCAATTTGCCCTGTGAATTGTCTTTGGTTTTGATTGCACACTAATTCTTTGTAATAAATTGACTCATTAAAATTTTTTTGTTAAAAATAAGTCTCACAAGTGACTGATTAATCATCAGTGTCGCTCAGTACTTAAGTCCTTTTTAAAAAGATATTCTTTAGATTGATCACATTGACCCACTATGTCTTATGGACAAAAGTTCGATATATCCATTCATATATCCCTTTTTCTTGTCATTATAGAAGTCCAGACTAAAGGCTGAATAGTGGAATGGACTTGGGGGGAGGATTGCATTACAATGAAAGAGTTTTTCTTTTTCTTTTCAAGGAGAAGAGTGATTTTGCGGGGAGGGAGTGGACAGGAGAAAAGTATAACAATGAATGACTGGAAACCCAACTCTCTGTTGGTAAAAGTTTGGTATAGCCTCTTGGAATCCGTGAATGTGACTGTGATGCACACCAGTGTATTCATACTAGAAAAACTTATGCAGGATTTGAAATAAACATTAATTCAGTAATGTTGTTATGTGCTGTCGAGTTTCCTGTGACTTATAGTGACTCTATGTACAAGAGCCCTAAACCCTGCTCTATCCTGTGCCAATCTTATTGTCTCTGACACAGTTACCCCATTACCCCAGTCACTAAATCAGTCCATGTCATTGAGGGTCTTCCTCTTCTGCACTGTCCCTCCTCTCTCAAGCATGATGTCTCTCTCCAAGAACTGGTCCTGCCTTGCAACATGTTCAAAGTATGTCAAACAAAGCTTCAGAATTCTTGCCTCCAAGGAGCAGCTTGGTTTCACCTTTTCCAGGACGAAGCTTAGCAGTCCATGGTGTATTCAATACTCTTCTCCAGCACCACAGCTCAAAGGCATCAATTCTCCTATCATCCCTAGTCATTGTCCAGCTTATTGACACATAGCAAATAATTGCAAAGACCATGACCTGTATCAGGCACACCTTAGTCTCCAGACTCATCGTTACTCTGCAGTTCTTTGGAAATGTTTCTGACAGCAGACTTTCTCAATGCAATTTGTCTTTTAATTTCCTGGCTGCTGATACCGAGAGTGTTGATTGTGGAGCCAAGCAAACTAAAGCTGTTAACAATCTCAATCTCTTCACCATCTATAATGAATGATGCTACCAATAGCCCAGTGGTGAGAATCTTTGGTTGATGTTGAGCTTCAATCCATATTGAAGAGGCTGCAGTCCTTGACCTTCAGCAAGCACTTCAGGTCCTCAGTTTCAGCCAGCAGGATTGTGTCATCTGCATAACATATTGATGAGTCTTCTCCAATCCTGATACCACATTTCTCCTCATAGAGCCCAGCCTCCCAGATCATCTGTCCTGCATATAGATTGAAAAGTATAGAGATAGGACATATCCCTGGTGTACACCCTTCCCAGTTTTGGACCATGCAGTGTTCCTTGCTCTGGTCTGACAGCTGCCTCTTGGTCCAAGTATAGGTTTCGCACAAGCATTATTACAAAGTGTTCTGGGATTCCCAAGTCAGTTTGTTAATAAGAATCATAGTGGCAGGAAACTGCACTCAATCCCAGAGGTGTGCGGTTCAAATCCACCAGATACTCCGCTGAAGAAGGAACAATTGCCTCCTGTACCAGTCAGATCTGATTTGACGGTACACACATAAAAAGAATAAATAAATACATAAAAAAAAATTATTTAAAAAAAATCATCTTAAGGATATTTATTTTCTGTTTTTAGGATCTTATTTCTTTTTTCCTTAGGTTGAAAACTTAATCACTAATCCAAATACTTTTAAATTAGTGTTATTTTAATTTAAATGCTTTTTGAGACCATGTTTCCTGAAAATATAGCCACAAGATTGAATATTAAAAAACTGCCAGGTTTTTTTAGTATGTAAAAATACTATAGAAGTTTAACAACAACAACAAAAATCCTTATTATTGTTGAATGGATTCCACTCAACAGTAGCTCTATGTAGGACTGAATGCACGTGTTGCATAGAGTTTCTAAGGCTCTGTGTGTGTGTGTGTGTGTGTGTGTGTGTGTTTACCATCGAATCAGATCTGACTGATGCAGGAGGAGATTTGTCCCTCCTTCTCCAGCAGAACATCTGGTGGATTTAAACTGCACATCTCCGGGATTGCAGTGCAGCTTCTTGCCACTAGGCCATCAGAGCTCACCAAGACTTGTTTTTTTATAAAAGCTGACTATTACGTGTTGACCTACAGGATGCCTGGTAGGTTTAAATTGCTGACTTTCTGGTTCACTGTTGGATGGTTAGGCACTGTGATATTGGCAATTACTTAAAAGTTTATATGCAGGAAAAGCTATGCCCCACAAGATAATTGACTTTATGGTTTTCATGTTTCAGTTTATGGCAACAGTGAACATCAAATACAGTTCGGAGATAACCATAGTTATCTTGGAGGGATATAATCCTGGAGCAGTGATAAATGATCTCTTTCCCTTTGCCGACATGGCTTCCTTCTGTCATGACAGGACAGAAACTTCTCATCAGATGTCACCATCAGACATTATAGCACTGCTTCACACACAACTATTTAGCCAACTTTAGAGTATGGTCAAAACTTTGAATTAATTCAGGGAAATTGCTTTATCTTCATAAAGCTGTATCTTAAAAACTATGAGACATATAAAGACATAAAAGTTTGGTTTTTACCCTTAAGAAGTTTATGTGAGAGTTAAGGCTTACTACCTTAATAACTACCCCCTTCCTCCCACCACTGCTGCCAATTAGGATAGAATAGAATTGGCTTTTTGGGGCTGTACTCTTTATGGGAGCCTCCACTTTCTCCCTAAGAGTGGCTGCTGAGTTCCAATTGCTGACTTTTTGATTAGCAGTCTAACACTTAACTATGTACAGCATTTATGAGGGCTCCTTTGAACCATATTGTTGTATACCACTGAGCTGAAATCTACCCGTAGTTGACCCTCCAGCGAGTTTTCAGAGGCTGTTAATTGCTTGAGAGAAGACTGCCCATCTTGCTCCTGCAGAGCAGCTGGTGGATTCGTTGACAGCTGAATTCCTTACCACTAAGCTACCAGAGTTCCCTTCGCAGGGATATGATGTCAGTATCATAGAAGGGAAAGAGTATTTTGTAGATACTCAGAAAATTTATAGCTCAATGGGGAGACTATAACAACTTGAAAGTAGAGCATTTGAACAGAATTTTTAGAAAAGTTGAGTCAGATGTTCATAGAACTGGGGAGAAGTCAAGAAAACATGAACTAAGGCATTGTATTTTGATGAAACTGCATGTGATTCTGTGTAATTTGGTTACATTCTAGGTCAGCGAGTAAACAGCCAGAAAGATCTTCAGACTTTTTTTTTAGAAGTTTGGCAGGAAACTAGCAATATCTGTCATACTGAGGTGGGTGACTCTTGATGGAATATGCCTCAACAATAAGTCATATCTCATCCAGGATTGTGTGTTCATTGCTACAACTTCAGCGCCTGAAAGAAAAACTCCATATGCTAAAAATCCACTGCTGTAAATGGATTCCAATTCAAAGTGACCCTCCACTGGGTTTCTGAGGTTGTAAATATTTTATGAGAGAAGACTGCCTAGCTTTTTTCCTTGTAGTGGCTGGTGTAGTGGAGCTGCTGACTTATGGTTAGCAGCCCAATACATTATAGACCAAACCACCAGGCATGTAGTAAAAACTCAGAAAATAAAAACCCAGTTAAATGAGTGAGTATATACCATGTTGTGATCACTTTTTGGGCGAAGAAGGTGAAATTGATGATTTGACCCTACAATCTATTACTAAAAAATAATAACTACCAGTGAGCTCTGGTGGCCTAGTGGCAAGAAGCTGCAACTCCAATCTCAGAGATGCATGGTTCGAATCCACCAGATGCTCTGCTGGAGAAGGAGGAACAATCTCCTCTTGTACCAGTCAGATCTGATTTGATGGTACACACAAAAAATAATGAAATAAAATAAATTTAAAGGAAAAAAAGTAAAAAAAAAAAAATAATAACTACCGTAGTTCTGAACTTGGTCATATAATTTAACAGTAACACTAATAATATGCTAATAGAAGTGGGTATACTTTAACCCATTCCTTTTTATCTGTCCCCCTACTCCTGCAACCAGATAGTTCCTCCTTGCAAAAGACATACTCTAATTTGACCTTTTAGACTTTGAGCCAAAACCTTTCAGTTCTCTATTTGATAATCAAATGAGTAACATTTAATAACTTTTCTATAGGTTTACTTTGTCAGGAGCTGAAAATTTCCTCAACCTCCTTTAACCTTCTTTAATAAACATCGGTTTTGTTAAGTTCAGTGTCACTGACTTCCTGGCTTCCATTTTTTTTTTTAAATTACTTTTTAAAAAAAATTTTATTTTATTAATTTTAATGAACTTTTACAGAAATTTTGGATTTCCTTTCATTCATTGTTGCATTTTTTCCCCTGCCTCCCCCTCCCCCCGAGTTCGCTCCTCTGTCTGAAAGGTAAAAGAAAAATTCCTTCATTGGTATACAATCCCTCCCCCCACAATACACTCTCCCCCCCAGTATGCTCCACTATGCAACCTTCACTCTGGACTCCTGTCATAGCCATAATAACCAATCATATATCGCTTTTAAACTGTTCTGTTCCTCATCTGTTTCAATGCAGTATACATAATTTATCCAGTTTTTTAAAATCACACCTCCGTAGGGAGAACCAGCATCAGCCATTGGCTAAATTCTCTAGGATTCCATTGAGGTCAAATTGGAGTATAAAGTTTAAAGTTAATTATGTTGTTGATTGCCTTTGAGCTGAGCACGACTCATAGTGACCCCATGAACAAAAGGCCTGAAGCCCCTCTACAACTATCGACATTTGTCAAAATTCATAGAGTTTCCAGAGGCATTTTGTTTAGGAAGTGGATGCCACTCTTGTTTCCAAAAAGTTAGTTATAACCAGCTATTGGTTATCTGTTTTCCCTGTTAGTGTTCAAGGTTAGTCCATGAGAGGAGGGCAGGGATTTCATACTTCTTAAATGGAATTTAATTTATGGTGCTCTTTTAAACAGATTTTCAATGTATAAATTTTTTATTATTGACATGGAGTGCAAGATGTAATCCAGAAATACTTCTATGTTTCAACTACATACCAAGCCTAGCTTTTCACATTTTTTCCCAGTTCCCTCACTCTGCTTTTGGAGTATGCACAAATCCAGAAAAACTACATGAGCGATACATTTCCCGAAGTAGGATCGTATATTCCACTTAAGGTTTATTTTAATTTTTTTCTTTTGAATGTGCTTTTTATACATCTTCCGCCTATAATAATTTTGTTATTATTAATTTTAATGCAAGTTTACAGAGACTTAGGGTTTCCATTCTTTGATTGTTGCACTTTTCTCCCTGCTCCCCTCTCCCCCCAGTTTGCTCCTCTCTTTGAAAAGCAAAAGAAAAATTCTTTCGTTGTTACAAAATTCCTCCCCCCAAGTCCACTCAACTGTGAATCCTTCGTTCTGGACTCCTGTCATGACAGTAATACCTAATCATATATCCCTTTTAAACAGTTGTCTCCCTCATCTGTTTTAATGCAGTATACATAATTTATCCCATCTTTCTCAGGTTCCCCCTCAACCCTGATGTCAGCCCCATTTTACAACAGTGGCACTATGCAGTATTTGTTCTTTTGTGATTGAAATATTTCACTCAGCATATTGTGTTCCAGGGTCAACTATTTTGTATAATATTTTATGAGTTCTTTGTTTTTCAAAGCAGAATAGTATTCCATTGTGTGAATATACCACAGTTTCTCAATTCATTAGTTTGTTCATAGGCGCTTAGGTTGTTTCCAACTCTTTGCTATTTGTGAACAAAGCCACAATAAACACGGGTGTGCATATATCTGCTTGGGTGGCGCTTATGGTATCTTTGGGGTATATTCCCAGTAGTGTACTTGCTGGGTCAAATGGTATTTCTACTTGCAATGAATCCACCATATGCTCTGCTGGAGAAGGAGGGATGATAGTCTCCTCCTGTATGAGTCAGATCTGATTCGATGGTACACAACAAGAGAAGGGGAGAAAAATATTTATTGTGGTAAATACATATTTTCTACTTTAACATTCTTCACATATATGGTTTAATGACATTGTAGTAGTAATTTTGTGCCATTATTTCTAATATAATTTCCAAATTTTTCTTTCAGCCCTAAAAGAAGCTCCATATCTACTAAGCAGAATTTACCATTTTCCTCTCCTCTCTTGCCTGCCCCTGGTAAACACCAATAACTTTAGATCTGTATAGACTTTCCCACCTTCATGTCGAGTAAGCACACTCCTATCCTCCGCTGCCTTCAAGTCTGCTCTGACTCTAGAGATCCTGTCAGTCTCTGAGAGTGTAAATCTTTATGGGAGGATGCTGCCCATCTTTTTCCTACGGAAGAGCTGATAGATTAGAACTTCTAACTTTTCACCTAGTAGCACCCTTGGCGCTACTCTCCTCGACTTTTCCTATATGTGGAATCATAATTGTCCTTTTACAACTCATATATTTCACTCAGTGTGATGATTAAAAGTGCCATCCATATTGTAACCTAAGATTGGATGTTTTGTCATCTACGCTTCATTTATTTATTCCTGAAGTGTATCCCATTACATGGACATGTCAGTTTGCTTATCCATTCATTCCCTTGCTGTTGGACATTCAGATTACTTCCGTCTTTTAATTATTGTAAATAGTACTGCATTGAACATTGGTGTTCAGGTTTCTGTTTGTGTTCTTGCTTTCCAGTATTTGGGTCTATGTTCAGAAGTGGATTAGTTCTGTGTCTAAATTTTTGAAGAGCCACCAGGCTATTGTCCACAGTGGCTGTACATTTCCACCACCAACGAATGAAAGCTCTTATTTTTCCTCATCTCTGAGACTCATGTGTTCTTGATCCTCCATAAACAAGTCACGATATCAAATCTAGAGTCAAGGTGAAAATAGCTGTTGAATTAATTTTTCTGTCATAATCCATGTTTAGACTTTCATAAATGTATAACAAAGCCTCAAATTTATACATGTATAACAAAATTACTTCAATAGCCTTTTAAAAGTATTTTTTACAGAAATACTCAACCATACATATAAATTAAATAGTATAGTGTATCTGTCAAACTTAACTATTTATAAACATTTTACTATGCTTTCTTAGAGTCACATCTTTTCTGTAATACATATATTAATACACCCCCAACTCATCCAAAAATGTCAATAAATATCACTAATAGATAACTTGTGTTCCTTATAGACTTCTAATTACAATTCATCCAATCTTTTTCTCACCAGTTAAAAAATTTTCAACCATTTGGTGCTTTTAGGGAAATTTAAAATAGTCTTCTAAGGTCCTCTATTGCCTACTGAATCAAATACAAACTCTTATCGACATTAGTTTCACCTTGTTCAATTTTATCTTCCATTGCCCACCACCTATGAGGTGGGCTCCTCACTGCCTCAGCTAGTGTCCTCACTCCAATCCTGTGCTTTTTTAGAAGGCCCTGATTGGGTGTCACTTCCTCTATGAAGTTTTTTCTAACTCACATTGAATAGAATCCTTTTCTTGAGCTCTTATTCAAATCAGTGCTTTTTTTGAATCCCAATCTTAATTCTTAGAATCTGAGAGTGGGCTCTAACTCAATAACAGCATTTTTAAAAAAGAGACGGTTTCAAATTTTCTTGGTAAGTGGTATCTCTAAGGAAAGCCAGTAGGATTTGATAGAATCTAGTACAGGTGCAGTGGGCAGGATTCTAAATGGCTGCATGATCTTTGCTCCCTGAGAAGAGGACTAAGATGGTGTTTCTCAGAATTTGATGTGTTAAGTTAGGTTTTAGCACCTTTTTTCCAAGCTCATACTCTTATCAGGATCCATTGTCTGGTCTGGTCTTTGATATGACCAGCTTAGATGTTATCAAGTTTCTCAGGAATTGATCAAGCTTGGGGGTGGTAGGTCAACTATCATATTCTTCCTTCAGTTTCAAAGATGGATAAAGGGTTATACAAGATAAAGAGTGAAGGATGCTTCTGGAAGTTGAGATTTACCTCTCGCTGATAGAAAGAAAATGGAGACCTCAACAGTACAACTTCAAGAAACTGATTTCTGCCAACAACTTGAATGAATTCCCAAAGAGATTTTTTTCAGACAGCCCCAGTTAAGATCCCTGCTCAATGGATTCTCTAAACAGAGAACCCAACTGTGAACACAAAGGCTTCTGATCTGCAAAACTGAAATAATAAATGGTGACATTTTAAATTACTAAGTATGCCTAATATGCTATGCAGCAACAGGTAATGCAATGGATTGAGTTTGCAGTGAAATGTTACAAACTTCATGCTGCTTTCAAATTTAAGGAAGGCTTACGTTTAAAAACAGCATGGAGTGAACGATATTTAAATGAACCCTTAAATGAGGACTCTTATCTTAGCAGGTGTGGCCAATGCACAGGATGGCAGTGTCTTTAGTTTACAGTACCTCATTCTTTTTTTTTAATGTAACATGGATTGGTGGAAGATCTACTAACAATCTGCGTCATGCAGATGACACAACCCTGCTCGCTGAAACTGAGGAGGACCTCATGCACTTGCTGCAGAGGGTCAAGGACTGCAGCCTTCAGTATGGACTGAGGCTCAATGTAAAGAAGAAAAGATTTTCACCACTGGGCCAATCAGCAGCATCAGGATGGATGGCGAAGAGATTGAGATTGTTCACAGATTCAGTTTGCTCGGCTCCACGGTCAACACTCTTGGCACCAGCAGCCAGGAAATCAAAAAACGTATTGCGATGGCAAAGTCTGCTATTAGAGACCTCTCTAAAGTACTCAAGAGCAACAGTGTCTCTCTGGAGACTAAGGTGCGTCTGATACAGGCCATGGTCTTTGCAATTACTTGTTATGCATCAGAGAGTTGGACAATGACTAAGGAGGACAGAAGGAGAATTGATGCCTTTGAGCTGTGGTGCTGGAGAAGAGTATTGAATGTACCATGGACTGCCAAGAAAACAAACAGATTCATCCTGGGGAGGGTTAAACTGGGCTACTCCTTAGAGGCAAGGATTCTGGGCCTTTGTCTGACATACTTTGGGCATGTTGTAAGGAGAGACAGGTCCTTGGAGAGGGACATCATGCTTGGGAGGGTGGAGGGACGGCGCAGGAGGGGAAGACCCTCTATAAGGTGGATTGATTCAGTGACTGGGATGATCAGGATGGGTGTGTCAGAGGCAGTGCGATTGGCACAGGATAGAGCAGGGTTTAAGGCTGTTGTACATAGGGTCGCTATGAGTTGCAAGCGACTCTACGGCACATAACAACAACAACAACAACATCATATATATTTGGCAGCCTCTTTAACAACTCCTATTTTAAAACATTCCTTTTCAAATATTCAGGCTAGCTTTGAGAATATTTTCTCTTATTATTTTTTTTTACATACAGATGAACCTTTAATAAACATTCTTTTGTATCGTATATCCCTGTCAATAACTGTTTACAGTTCAGCTCTTTTTTTACACAGAAACTTCTTGTACCTCATTCTTGTTTATCATTATCCCTCTTGAGTCAGGAAAATGTTAAAGGAAAGAAATACCTAGTTGAGTCATATGGAATATCTATGTCAGCTTTCTGAGGAACTGCCAGACTGCCCTCCAGAGTGGAAGTTATAGAAAATAACCCCACCAACAGTGAATAAGAGTTCTTTATCTTGACACATACTCTCCAACATTTATTACTTGCTGCCCTGTTTCTCTGCAATCTGTCGTCATTTACCTCTGCCTTGAAACTGGACCACCACTCATCTATCTGTTTGCAGTACTTTCTGTCAGATGTTGTCCAGTAGTAGCTTGCCTAATGGGAGAAGCTGTTGTTTTATGTGCTGTCACAAATTCAAATACTTAAAAAACCATCAGGGTCACCTATGGGGCACAGGTTTTATCGAAGTTTCAAGACTGAAGCAGACTAGGAAGAAGGATTGTGATGTCTTTATGAAATAATAAATATCTATCATATGTAAACAAAATTTTGCTGAAGATAATGAAAAAAAATGGAGCAGTACATTGAAAGGGAATTACCAGAAATTCAAGCTAAATTCAGAAGAGGATGTGGAGCAAGGGACATAATAGCCAAAGTCAGACGATTCTTGATGAAAAGCAGAAATTCCAGAAAGATATTTATCTGTCTTTCATTGACTTTCCAAAGGCATTTGATGGACTGTTGTTGTTATTAGGTGTCATCAAGTTAAGTACAATTCTTAGTGATCCTATGAATCGCCAACATGAACCCTGCCCTTTCTTGTGCCATCCTCATATTAACTTATGGATAATATTGTGAAGAGTGGATATTTCAGAACATTTAATTGTGCTTATGTAGAGCCTATACATAGATCAAGAAGCAATCACTGTCGGAGACTATGATCTTTTCAATCACTTGCTATGCTATGCATCTGAGGACTGTACGGGAATAAAGATGACAGAAAGAGAACTGATATTTTTTGAGCTGTGGTATTGAAGAAGAGTCCTGAATATCTCATGGACTGCAAAAAGAACAAACAGATATGTCTTGAAGAAAGTACAGCCAGAGTGCTTCTGAGGCCAAGATGACAAAGCTTCATCTCACATACTTAGGAAATGTTGCTAACAGAGGTTATTCCTTGGAGAAGGGACATCATGCTTGGAAAGGTAGAGGGATGGTGAAAAAGAGGAAGACTTTTGACCAGGTGTATTGACAGTGGCTGCAGCGATGGACTTAAGTGTGTCAGGGATGTTGAGGATGGCACAGGATAGGACAAGGTTCAGATATGTTGTTCATGGGGCTGCTGTGAGTCATGTGCAACTCGATGGCACCTAACAACAGTAACAGGTAAGCAGAAGGTCAATGAAAAAGAGCAAGAAACTCAAGGAGATGGATTAACAGAGGCGCTGCAACAGGCAACTTATACACAGCGGGGGCTGTGAGGATGGTTCGGGACAGGGCAAAATTCTGCTTTTGTAAAAATACGAAACCAACTCAGGACACCTAATTACAATGAGACACAGGACTATTTTATAGAATATACTCCTGGTCTTCTGATAGTCAAGAATTTGAATGACAACATTGCTTTTAAAAGAAATACACAGATTCACTCATGATAGGAGATGATCAACAGATAGTTACTGAGTGCACCTGCAAAGATGAAAATGGAGGACTGTTTTGTGGGCAGTCTAGAATCAGGTGATGAGCTGGAGGACTTTGCTGACTTAACGGGCAGCTCTTTCCCCAGCCACACACATATATAAAAATGAAGGGTTAGATACATTGCTAGGATGCCTGTGAGTGGTCCATAAAGTGGTTCATACTTGTTTCTTGTAAAATTTACTACAAAATGACTCATTACAGTTGATGTTAAACGAGTAGGCAAGCATGCTTTTGAAAACTAACTCTGTGGGAGTATAATTTTCATAAAATGCAAGCACATATACAATAAACAAACCCCATGCAATTTGAAATTAAATTTTATTAAGGTATAATTTGTTGTTGTTGTTGTTATGTGCCGTCGAGTCGCTTGCGACTCATAGCGACTCTATGTACATCAGCCCTAAACCCTGCTCTATCCTGCGCCAATCGCACTGCCTCAGACACACCCATACCGAGTACCCCAGTCACTGAATCAATCCACCTCATAGAGGGTCTTCCCCTCCTGCACTGTCCCTCTACTCTACCCAGCATGAAGTCCCTCTCTAAAGACGTGTCTCTCCTTACAACATGTCCAAAGTATGTCAGACGAAGCCCCAGAATCCTTGCCTCCAAGGAGCAGCCTGGTTTAACCCTCTCTAGGATGAATCTGTTTGTTTTCTTGGCAGTCCATGGTACATTCAATACTCTTCTCCAGCACCATAGCTCAAAAGGCGTCAATTCTCCTTCTATCCTCCCTAGTCATTGTTATACATTCCAATAAATGTACATACTCATGTAATCTCCACTCTCAAGGATATAGAACCCTTTCATGACCTTAGAGAGTTCCTTTGAGGCCTTTGCAGTCAATCTCTCCTACCACTGCTGTTTCAGGTAAGCACTAATCTTATTTCTATGACTTCAGAAGAGTTTTGACACATTAAGCATTTCATGTAAATGGAAGCAAGTATGTATGTCATTGTATCACAATTCTTTCATGAAGCATGTTTTTGTGATTCATTCACATTTTTATATTGATAGGTATTTTTCTTTGGAGTGCTGAGTAGTGTTGGATTGTATAAAAATCTCAATTTGTTGAGGCATTGCCCTAGGTGGATATTTGAGTTGTTTTCAGTTTTTACATGCTATAAAGTTGCTATGAATATTAATGTAGAAGACTTTATGTGTACATGTCATTTCATTGCATGCAGGAATGGAATAGCTATATCATAAAAATTCATGCTTAATTAAAAAGAAAACATCAAACTATTTTCCAAAGCAGCTGGACTGTTTTCCATTCCCAATAGCAATGCATGGGTGATTCAGGGATTTCTCATCCTTACCTGTGTTTTGTATTTCTCCTTTTCTTGATGTTAGCCTTTGTAGTGGATGTGGCAAAACCTCATTTCTTTGATTATAACCCCCACATTATAACAACTAACAATACACTTGCCTGTGTGTCCTGTTTGTAGTCATCTTTCTTCTTTTAAAAAGTTTTTTTATTACACTAGTTTATTTACAAAATTCAAATACATTGTTTACCAGAACTGATTCTTCCAACTTCCCTTACTCCTTCAACCATCAAACTGTACAACTTTATGATTAATCCCCACTCCCCCTGCACATCCTCATCCCTCTGCTTCCGCCCCCTCTCCCTGCCCAGACCCTTATACTGATTCTACAGTAATGGTTTTATACAAGATTTGTCCTTGTGAGACTGAGTTAGTTCACTCAGCATATTGCTCTCCAGTCCCTCCCAAGTTTGGTAATTATTTACAAAATCATTGATCCTGCGTGCTGTGTAGAATTCCATTGTGTGAATGTACCATAATTTCTCTTTTGATAGTTTTTGATGTAGTCATGTTTTTAAAAGATTTTATTAATTTTAATGAACGTCTACAGAGATTTTGGATTTCCATTCATTCATTCATTGTTGCATTTTTCTCCCTGCCCATCCCTTCCCCCACAGCTCATTCTTCTCTTTGAAAAGTAAAAGAAAAATTCTTTCATTGGTATACAATCTCCTCCACCGCTTCCCCCCAGCCCCCCATCCCAGTGCACTATATTATGCAAACTTCATTCTGTACACTTTCCTATATCTTCCTAGTTTCTGACTTTTAGCCCCTGGAAAATGTCTATTAAACATTGCTATTCAGGTCCCCACAGGATCTTCCCTAATTTCTTCACCCCCTCATTCTATCCACCAAACTCTGACCTCATAGTGGGCATGGATCAGTGGTGATTAATTTTAGAAAACACAATGTATGAGAATGATCTTATGAAACACAATGTGAATAGAAAAATGTGTGAAACACAATGTATATATAAATACCCCAATGTATACAAATTTTGTGTCCAAACCAATATGAAATAAAAATAATTAAAAACAGCAACCGAATAAACACAAAGTTACTCATAACAGCAAAAAGAAAATAGTACTGATTTTACTAATAAGTAGTAAAATGTTGCAACACTACCAATAAAAAATATTATTGTGATTTGAGTAAAAATTTACAGGGCAAATTAGCTTTCCATTCAACTACTCATAAATATTTTGTTTCATGACATGAAAGATAATACCTGATTGTGAACTCTTCCTGCCTTTTCTAGGTAATTCTCATTTTCATGAATCTTTCTAACCTACCCTTATCTACTTTCTGAGTTTTATTCATGGGAAAATGTTGCCCTTTTGATCTTATGTGGTTGAATGTGCTAAACTTAAGTACCTCCCTATTGCCCCGATGGTGGTATTCACCTGATTGGCCTGTTCAATGTTTGGCTGAAATGTGAGTCCTAGAACAAAACTCATGCATTTTGTTCCAGGTTCAATGAATGATAAAATTGGGAGTTCGCTCAGTCTTTATAAGAGCATTAGACTTGATCATTTTTGGGTTTATGAATTTTGTTTTGTGCTTTTCAAGCATTCCTGCCAGACATTTCTACTGTGATCCCTTTTAGAAGGATCAGTAGTGGTAGCTGGGCACCCTCTAGTTCTTCTGGCCTCTGGTCATGGAAGCTGAGATTCATTTGGTTGTTTCTACCATCTTTGCTTTTCTTTTTTCTTCTCTGTTCCAGACAGGGAGAGATCAGTAATTGCACTTTACATGACTTCACTTAAGTTTTTGTTTTTTAAATTAATTTTATATTGGTTTGCACTCCAGTTTGGAGACTCATGTATGAAGTAGTTGGATTCTGGAAGGTGGTTTCTCTTATTTTGGTGAGGGTCAAGTGTGGATGGTTCAGTTGGAGGGTTCCTTTCCCCCCCATGCACCCATTCACAATTGTGTGTGAGCTGACTGGATTTGCCAGGTTTAGCTAACTGTGAACTGTGGTCTAGAAGCCTCTTGTGTAGAGGCAACCAGGACCTGGTGGGCTGGCCTTGTATTTAAAAGGTGGCTGGGCCTCAACTAAGCCTCCAGTTTGGAGGCATATGGTGTTAATTGTGTTTGGGATGAACATTCTTCTAAGTGGTACAGCACTGGTCTGTCAGTGTGCTATACTGAGGTAACTTGGGTTGCTGTGACGCTGAATGCTGTGCACTGGTATGTCAAATGTCATAATGGTTACCCATGATGGACAGTGTTTGATGGAGCTCCCAGATTAAGACAGGCTTGGAAGAAGGAGTGACATCCACCTCCTAAACAATATGCCTCTGGAAACTGAATGTAGAGAAATGACGATAGTTCTAGAACAGGATTCAGGTCTTTTGTTCATAGGGTTACTATGAGTCATGCTCAAGTCCATGGCACTTAACAACAATATGACATTGATTTGCATACAAAATTCTTATACTTCATGTTTTATACTTTCCTTCATTCACATTGTGTTTCATACAATCATCCTCATGCATCGTGTTTATAAGATTAATCTTCATTGAATCATGCCCGTCTTTTCAGGTCCCTGCTAGATCTTTCCCATTTTCTTTATACACATACATTTTAAAAAAAATAATTTTAATGAACATTTACAGAGATTTTGGATTTCCATTCATTCATTGCTGCACTTCTCTCCCCACTGCACATACAACTTTAAGATTGCAGCTGCTGGATATCTTTGCCTAGTTCCTGATCTTACAGTAAAGTCTTTAACCATTAAGGAGGAGAGAACTATGGTATCTTGTTCTGCCAACCCGAAGGTATGTGGTTTAAATACATCAGCTGCTCCATGGGAGAAAGATGAACAATCTCCTCTCATGAAATTTATGGTCTCTCAAAACCCTCTGGAGGATCAGATAAGAGTCAGTACCAACATGATGGTGTATAACAAGAATATTAAGGGAGACCTGAGCTATGGATTGTTCGTGTTTATTGTTAGGTGCCATCCAGTTGATTTGGACTCACAGTGATTCCAAAACTCCTTTCTAGTCTTGTGTCATCTTCACAATCACTACTGTGCTTAAGCCCACTGTTTAAATCACCGGGTCAGACCATCTCCTTGAGGACCATTCTGTTTTTCAATGACTTTCTACTATCAAGCATGAAGTTCTCCAGGGACTGGCCTCTCCCGAGGACATATACACAGTATAAGGGACAGAGTTTTAACAGCCTTTCTTCTAAGTAACATTCTGGCATCATTCTTTCAAGATAGATTTTGTTTTTTTGAAATCCATGTTTTATTCAACGTTCCTTGTCAACACCATAATTCAAAGGCATACATTCTTCTTTGGGCTGCCTAGGGGACTGAAAACACTGTGACTCGGAGCCATCTAAGGTGCAACTATAGGTTTTCTCTCTTTCTGGAACAAAGAAGAGGGAAGAAAAGCAAAGATGTATATGAGGATTGGTTCAAATGACTAATGGACCACTGCGACATTAAATTCCATGACTCAGAATTCAGAAGAAATAGATAGTGCCTGGCTAATACTCTTGACCAAGAGCACAGTAGAAGATCCTGTATAGAGTAGGGGACAATGTGGAACAAAACTAAAAAAAAAAAAAAAAAAAAGGAATTCCAAGCTAAATGGTCTAGTAGAGACTTTCTTATTTCAAGGAACCTGGAGACAATGGCCTTTAGCTGTTCTTCTAACCTGGGCAAAACTTACCCTGTGGTTCAACTTTCTGACAGGCCTAAAAGGTGACCAATAACACCAAAGAAGCACTCGCTCCTTAGAATAACCAGCCATATAATATCGCAAGAGCAGCATTTACTTAAGGATAAAGCTCAAAGGCAGTAAAGGATAGGGTAGAAGATGAATTAATGGAAATGAGAATCACAAGGAAGAAGTGGGGAACGTATAGTGCCATTGTCAGTCTTATAATTAATTCCATAAAATAAAATGTGTACAAACGATTGAGTAGAAAACCGATTTGCTTTATAAACTTTTACCCAAATCACAATAAAATAATTAAATAAAAAAGAAGAAAATACCAAGATTTGAGTCAAATGTATCTTAGTCCTCAAAGAGAAGTCTTGTTTTATTAATACTCTAAAGGGATTCTTTGCAGCATATTTTCCCAATGCAATTAATCCATCAATTAAATCAGCCCTGACTCACAGTGACCTTATGGAACTGAACGAAATTGTGAAAGGAGCAGTGGCAGTGTGAGGGTGGCTGAGCCTGACTTCTACCTGCTTCATATAGGGTAACGTTCCCATCAGTAATATCCATAACTCCAAAATAGCTACAAGGTCAGACATGCCACCCCTCATGCTCCTGCACCTTTTTGTACCAATTATTGTGTCTGATGTTCATTGCAAGATGCACAGACTTTACTCAAAGTTGTGGAGTTTACTAGGCAAATATGTTAGAGAGTAGGGGAGGTAAAGGATATCACACAACACAACTCTAGGTTCAATGCAGCAATCTCAAGCCAGATTAACAGCAAGACACAATTCATTAATTAGTGAAAGAAAGCTTCTCAGTCAACCAGTAAAAGTCTAGGTTCAAGTCAGAAGCCCAGATGCAAGAAGCTTCTGGTTTCCTCAATCATCCAGTAAACTTTATCTCAAAGCAGTTATTAGTCAGCTTTTCTATCAATCGTCTAGCAAGCCAAACTTTTCACTGTGGCTACATCTCCAAGGTCCTTCCAGTTTATCTCAAAGCAGTGTCACCATATCTCCACTACCATCATCTCCATCACTGTCTCTCATAGTGTGGAAAACATTCTCTTATATTGGTCCGCAAATTGTTAATGATTTGTAAGACCATGTCCACAGTTAGGGTAGCTGGAGACAACACCTTTAATAGGGGTTACCACAATGGCTAATAAAGCCAATTTTCAAGAATTCTGACTCCTCAGAAACCATACTTGATCCTCACAATTTCTATTGTGCTTAAGCCCATTGTTTTGGTCACTGTTAGACCATTGTTGTTAGGTGTTGTTGAGTAAACTATATCTCACTGTGATCTTACGAACAACAGATCTCAACCTTGCCCTGTCATGTGCCAGCCTAATAATCTCTGATATGCTGGAGCCCATTGTTATAGTCACTGTGTCAATTTATATTGTTGAAAGTCTTCCTCACTCTCTCTGACTATCCACTTTTCCCAGGATTATATCTTTTCCAAGCACAATCCCCTCTTAACAGCATGCTCAGAGTAGGTGAGATGGAAGTTTCTCCACCAATGCCTCTAAGGAACAAGTTGGAGGCACTTCCTCCAAGACAAACTTCTTTGTTCTTTTGTCAATATCAGATATTCAGTACTTTTCTCCAACATCACAACTCAAAAGCATAGATACTTATTCATTGTCTAACTTTCAAATGCATAGGAAGTGACTGAAAAGACCATGGCTTTAATCAAGTGTACCTTACAGTCTTTAAACTGACATCCTTGTTCTTTAGCACTTCTCCTCCAATACAAAACATCTTCTGATTTTTTGACTGCTGCTGCGAGGATTATTGGATTGTGGAGACAAATAAAATGAAATCTTTGGCAACTTCAATCTCATCTCAGTCTATCTTGGTGCTGTCTCCTTGTCCTGTCCAGTGGTGTGGATTTTAGTTTCCTTGATGTTGAGATATAATAAGCATTGAAGGCTATAATCTTTGATTTTCTGCATCAAGTGCTTCAAGTAATTTTTGTTCTTTGTTAGATAAAGGCAATTTCTACTTCTATTCTGGTAAAAAACATTTATCTTTCATGAATGAGTTCTGAATTTATTAAATGGGGGTGATTGTGTGATTTTCTCTTTATTCTGATAATATGGTAAATTACATTTATTATTATGTACTAAATTGACTTTTCATTTTTGTTATAAAACTTACAGTGTCATAACATTATAACTTCCACATAGTTGTTGTTTTTTTTCTTTGTTGAAGATTTATTGGTATATGTACATGTTTGATATTTTTTTCCTTTGCTGCTTATAAGGTCTAGGTTGGGTTTTGGCATCAGTATTTCAGGAGCTTTATAAAACAAAGTGGAAAGTGTCATTCTATTTTTGGAAAGGTTTGGGTAATATAATTATTATTCCTTCCCTAAAAATTTTATTGAATTCCTCAGTAAAACCATCTAAACCTCAAATTGTTTTGGGGAAAGTTTTTGATTATTCAGTTTCTTTAATGGAAATAGGGTAATTTAGCCTCTGTCTTCATTAGTCAGTTTTGGTACATTTTGTTTTTAAAGAAATTTTCCTTTTTATCTGTGTTAATAGGTTATTGAATTTTCTGATATAAAACTTGTTATCCATTATTATCCTTTTGAAGTCTGTAGAATCTCTAAGTGGCATCCTTTTTGTTATTTCTAAAGTTGGATTTTTTCCCCTTTCTATTCTTACTGGAGATTTATCAATTTTGTTACTATCTTAAAAAAGTTAATGTTCAGATTTTCCAACATTTTCTGTTTGTGTAGTTTTTATTTTCTTGATTTTCATTCTTATATCTTTAGGGAGCTCCGGTGGCCTAGTGGCAAGATGCTTCACTGCAATCCCCAAAACCACTGGCTGCTCCACGGGAGAAGGATGGGCAATCTCTTTCTGTGTGATTAGTGCCTCTGAAAGCCCGCCAGAAGGTCAGCTATGGGTTGATTCCACTCTACAGTACACAATAACAACAACATCGTATCTTTACTTTCATCTACTTTGTTTTAAATGTCTTTTTCTAACTTCTTCTTAAAATAGAAATTTCGAGCACTGATAAAATAATTTTCTTTCTTTCTTTTATACAAATGGGTGTTCAGAAATATACATTTTATTCTAACCCTTTTAGGTGTATCCTTCCTACTTTGATATATTTATTTTCATTAAAATAGTTGATTGAAGTATTATCCTTTTTTTCCCTGTAATTTATTTTTTCTATCATCCCTGAATTATTTAGAAGCATGCTATTTAATTTCCAGGTATTAGATAGTTTTCTTTACTTGATTTGGTGACTGAGGTAATAGGGGTGTGTGTGTCAGAGACAATAAAGTTTGGCACAGGTTAGAGCAGGGTTCAGAGCTGTTGTACACAGGGTCATTATGAGTTGCTAGTGACTCGACGACACATAACAATAAGAGCAACAACAAAACCTTGGCTCTGAAAACATGACGTGCAAGATTTTGATCTTTTTAAATTTAATAAGAAGGACATGAAATCTTATTCTATCTTTGTGAATATTTCTGTTTGCATTTGAAAATAATATGAATGCTGCATGATAAGGGTAATAGTTGAGTTTGATTAGAAACGGATTTTTTTTTTTAAAGGAGATGAAACAGTTTTCCATCCCAGTTGTGGTCATTACATAATCTATGCATTTGTAAATTTGTAGAGTTGGAGGTTGAGTATTTTCATTATATTGGACTTTAATTTCCCGTGCAATTTTCTTACATATCAGCAGTCTGTTTAGTAGCACTACTAATTAATTTATAAAAGAAGTGAAACTATTTTTTTTAAAAGGAATGAAAGTGCCTCACTGGATTGATGATTTTAAAAAAATGACATTTGAGAAGCATTTGTAGGGAAAGTATGTGGGTGGCAGTCACTCTATGGTAGTTTAAGAAGTGAATTGAAGCAAAGAATTGGAAACATCTATGAAGGAACATTGATGACTGAGATGCTCAACATAACTGAGGCAACTAATTCCTCTGTTTGCCAAATGCTTTTAATGAGACTTTGACTTTCCCTAAATCTTCCTTTCTAATAATGGAATTCCTGATTTAAAGTCTCAGTGATATGTAACATTTATAAGAACTTTAACCACTGCTAGCAAGCAATGGACTCAATAGTGTCAGAGATGGTGAGGAGGGCACAGGATCGGACAGGATTCAGAGCCATTGTTCATAGGGTCACTGTGAGTCATAATGAACTCAATGGCATATAATAACAACAAGAAGCAAACAATGTGAAATATGTGAAGAAATGTTTTTTAGGGAAATGGCAAGATGGTCACAGGAGAATTTTTATGAACTCTATTCCAAAAAGAATGTATATGTACATATTTTAGAATATTTTCTAGGTTGTTCAAAGACGTCTATGCTAGAAAAGAAATCAGTTAATTTTTTTTAAAGGAGTGAAACTAATACAGTTACCCAAATACGTCTCATGTGGAATCATTAGAACAAATAATGATGACTATCCCATTTCAGAGATGAACATTGCTGTTGTTAGATGCTGTCAAGTTGAGTATGACCCATAGGCAGTCTACGAAAACCAGATGTGAACTCTGCTCTATTCTGGATCGCTTCCTTTACATCCTCAAAATCTCTGATACACTTGAGCCCATTGCTGCAGTCACTGTATCAATCTATCAGGTTGAGGGTCTTCCTCTCTTTCACTAACCTTGCATCTTTCTAAGTATGATGTCCCTCTTCCAAAGAATGGCCTTTCCTAATAACATGCTCAAAGTATGTGAAACAAAGCTTTATCATCTTTGCCTCCAAGGAGCACTCTGGCCGCACTTTTCCCAAAACATATATATGTTTGTTCTTTTTGCAGATCACAGGATATTCAGTGGTCTTCTCTAATACCATAACTCAAAGGCATCAATTATTCTTTTGTCATCCTTATTCATTGTCCAGATCTCAGATACATAGCAAGTGATTGAAAAGACCATGGCCTGAATCAGGTACACTGTAATTCTTAAACTGACATCACTGCTCCGCAATAGTTTCTAGAGGTCCTTTACTGCATAGTCTCAGTGCAATACATCTCATGATTCTGATTGCTGGTATCAAAAAATAGTGTTAATTGTGGATCCAACTAAGATGAAATAGCCACCAACTTCAATCTTTTCTGCATCTGAAAATTTTTGTTTTCTTGATGTTGAGATGCAATACATCTATTCTTATTCAATAGATATGTATTCTTTCTTTAAAATTTAATTTTATTATTTTTTTTGGCCTATGTATTGTCAAATCAGATCTGACTGGTACAGGAGGAGATTACCCCTCCTTCTCCAGCAGAGCACCTGGTGGATTTGAACCATGTACCTCTGGAATTGCAGTGTTGCTTCTTGCCACTAGGCCACCAGAGCTCCCTACTGCTGTATTCTTTGATCTTCTGCCGGGAGTGCTTCAAGATGTCCTAGTTAATTGATGAGTCTTCCTCCAATCCTGATGACACATTCTTCATAGAATCTAGTTTCTTGAATAATTTGCTCAGTGTACAGATTGAACAGATATGGAGAAAGGATACAACCTTGACTCACACCTTTCTTAATTTTAAATCATGTAGTGTTCTTTTGCTCTGTTCATTGAATAGCCTCTTGGTCTACGTATAGGTTTTGCATGAGCACAATTAAGTGCTCTAAGATTCTCATTTTTCTCACTGTTAGCAATTATTTGTTATGATCCACACAGTCAAATACCTTTGCATAGTCAATAAAGCACAAATACACATTCTTCTGGTAGTCTTTGCTTTCAGCGAGAATCCATCTGACATCAGCGATGTTATACCTGGTACTTCTTAGAAATCCAGTTTGCACTTCAGGCAGATCTCTGTCTGTGTACTGTTCTGGCCATTTTTGAATGATCTCAAGCAGAATTTTGCTTGCATGTGATATTAATATTGTTCAATAATTTTCACATTCTCTGGATCACCTTTCTTGAGAATGGGAACAAATATAGATCTTTCCCAGTCAGCTAGCCAGGCAGTTTTCTTTCAAATTTCCTCTCATAGACTGGTGAGCATATACAGGGCTGCATCTGTTAGTTGAAACCTGTCAATCAATTGGTATCCCATTGATGTCTTGGATCCTATTTTTTGCCAATGCCTTCAGTGTAGCTAAAGCAGATTCCTTGAGTTTAATATTTCTTTACATCAACATATACTAGTGAACTTTCTAAAACTAACTGCAACTGAGATATTCTTCTTAAAACCCTTCATTGTCTCCGCACTGAGCTTCGCACTACTTTAACATGTCATTTATGATTTCTCATGCATCTTTTGCTTAATTTTTAGAATCACTTTATTGGGTCTTGTTCTTTGTACTCTAGATAGCCCAGGTTGTCCCAAATTCAGACATTTTCCAAATGTGTCATGCTTTATGCCTAAGTACTTTACTTCATACTATTCTAAAGGCTTTTTACTCACTTTATCTGTTCAATGAATACTTACTTGTTTTTAAAAAAATGTCATTATCTTCCTAAAGAATAAATTGATATTCCGTCCTTCGTCTTCTCAATTCCTGGTCAACTACCTGTTACAAAATCCTCATTTTTTTTGTTTATATCTATGCTCACATAAGTGTGTCCCACCTACCAGAACTCCCTGATTGACTCCCTGAGGAAAATCAAGTATGTTTCTTGTTTGTACTTGAAGCTTTTATGCCTAGCAAACTGCCTGCTGTATAGTAGGTGTTCAATAAACATTTGCTGAATAAATGCATGAATACAAGTTTTATTTTATTGTTTGTTGAGTATTTGAAATAACTTTAATACATATGCTTTAGTGCTTTGATGTTTTGTGTCACCTTTGATCACATACTTCTTCGTTTTCATAAGAAGTTGATGATCTTGCATGGCCACATGATGTTCTCTTCGGCTTTCTGTTAGACATTAGCCAGCCTTCTCTATTTGTGTGACCTGGTCAGTTGGCATTATTTCAGATGGGCTTACCCATGGCTGTCTGCTTGCGTATAGAAACTCTATTGTAACTGCAGAAGTGAAAAAGGGAAAAACCGGAGATGTTGAAAGTGAACATGAATTTCCCACTAGTGGATAACTGGCTTTGAACTTCCTCTACATTACAGCTTAGGGTAAAGTCACAGGCATCATTATGGGCTCAGACCTTGACTGGCTACAGGTCACATTGTAATTCTGCTTCTTTCCTTCCCCCCAAGTCCTTTAAACTTTATCTTATTTTTGTTGTTGTTAACAATAAACATATCAATTCAACAGTTTCTACATGTACAATTTAGTAACATTGATTACATTCTTTAAGTTGTGTAACCTTTCTTCTATATTTTTTAAGTTATGCCTTCCTTATTATAAATTCACAGGCCCCTAAAATTCCTATCTAATCTTTAGAGTTACTGGTGTCAATTCCATCCTATATATAGTTCTTAAAAGAGTGTAATGCTCAATGCAAAGCTCTTTTTTAAAAAATAAGTTAAACTATTGTTTTGTTTTTGGAAGACTTCAAGGGATATTTTTCATTTAAGGTTTAAAGACTATCTCCGGGCAGTAGTAGTTTCAGGAGTTCATTCACCCTGCATGGCTCTAGAGGGTCCAGAGTCCATGAGAACTTGAAATTCTGTTCAGCATTTTTTATTTTGATCAAAATGTTCAGTAATAGTAGCTGTGCAACGTGTAGTTCTAGTCTCATGGCAAAGAAGGCAATTATTCATGGAGGATATTATCCACTTGCTTCACATCTGCTTCCT
The DNA here is from genome assembly GCF_000299155.1 of Elephantulus edwardii. Taxonomy (NCBI): domain Eukaryota; kingdom Metazoa; phylum Chordata; class Mammalia; order Macroscelidea; family Macroscelididae; genus Elephantulus; species Elephantulus edwardii. The sequence goes on along the minus strand of NW_006399835.1, from coordinate 11,834,300 downwards.
GTCCTTGACTCTCATATTCTGTTGAATAAACACCAATGGTTGTACCTTGGAAATCTGTCTGCAAGCTTTTAGGAGTGAAGATTGTGGAGGTTGTCTCTCAATATGGCTTTTCTAGTGTAGATGACTGACTATGGAGGGGTGGGATAGTGCAAGTGAGGCCTGGATTGGCTCATAAGGGGATTGACTGGTCTCAACAATCTACAAGAGAATTGGCTAGTCTTGCCAATAAATTGAACAGCTCTAGCTGCAGAGAATAGGAATTCTTTTTGTACTAGAAGAGATTCTTCACCCTGCCAGAGAAGAAAGTCATTCCCCAATCAACTCGGGATGGCAGCAGCAGTGATGGCTGACCTGGAGAACTGGATGTGGGGTGGGACTTTGGGAGTGTGGGGGCGGAGTCACTATTGGCACACTGAGAACTTTGTTGGACAATAAGTGGGAGAAGCCAATATTGGCAAGATTGAGAATTCGGGAACACTTAGAGCCTTGAGGCTCGAGGCTGACATGTCTGTGTGCACATTTTGGAAGTTGTCTTGACTGTATTTTGTGATCAATCTGAATTATAACCTTTTAACTCTTCTAATATGGTTCTGTATGGTTTGTGATTGGAAGCAGGAGTGGCATCGACGCCCATAATAGCTTGCCTCCGGAAACCCTATGAATCTGGAGAAAGAATGAAAGTAACACAAGTGTTAAGGATTTCCATTGATAGGATCAATATGAGTCACCTATGACTCAATGGCACTTAACTACAACAACAACATGGTTTGTGAACTGTCTCTTCAAGCAGTAAGATTTGTGTTGAGATGAGTAGAAGAAAGCATGGCGGTGTGGGGGACATGTCAGACCTCATAGGAATTGGTTTTGTCTTATTGATGCTGTGGGAGAGGTTAGTCTCCCCCTATGAAGCTGGTCAAGGTCAAATAATGGTGTTCTCCTTGTGGCCTTTGCTCTTTTTTACAAAGGTACTACACAGTAAAGTAGGAGTTAGTTCTATTTTTCTCTACTGAATCACAAACTTCTAACCAGGCTATTGTCTCTTTGAAGAGCAGTATTCTAACCTATGTATCAGCTAACCCAGAAAGTTTTACTCATGCTTTTGGCCAAGTCATGACTTGTGTGGAACACCAAGTCCTGACACAGAGTCTCTCTCTGGTGTACAAAGCAGCATGGGTGTTGAAGCCAGGTAGCACAAGGAGATTTTTCGGTTGAGTATGTCATTCAGCGTGCCAAAACCTTTGTAATCTTCGTAAAATATTATAACTTATAAGGGTTGAATAATAACTTCATGTGCAATGAGACAAATTGGATGTAATAAGTTAAGCAGAGTAGACAGGAAACTAGATTTAACATGGGACACTAAGAAGGAAAAAAAATTAATCTGGTGTGGACAAAGATGAACCTGCTAAAAGCAAATGACCTGGAACTTTCTCTTCATAAACAGCAACCTGTGTATCTAATCTTTGGCAATTGTATGTATGAATAAATGAACATTTTATTTGCTATAACTTTAAAAAGGCTAAGTTTGCATCTCTGGTAAACACTTTAAAAATATGTTAATGAAAAACATCAGACATTATGACACTGTACAGAGAAAGTATTGAGGTCAGTAAATGACTTGATCAGAGCGCAACTTAAAAAATGTTGACTCAGACAACTTGGAGTATAAGTAATGATGCATAATTATCCTTAATTTTGTACATGTCTCTCTGTCTGCGTTGCCCATGCAGTCAAATTGTGTTTCAAATTTCTTGGCAACCATATATGTTCAAGGAGTAAGAAATCTATACATTTAGGCTTCTACCTTACAGGATAAATGCTAGAACAGTTTCTTTTTTATTTTTTGTAATTATTATTAATTTTAATGAAAATTTACAGACTTTGGATTTCCATTCATTCATTGTTGCACTCTTCTCCCTCTCCCTCCCCCAGCCCCAGTACACTCTTCTCTTTGAAAAGTAAAAGAAAAATTCTTTCATTGTTTTACAATCCCTCCCCCAGGTCCACTCGACTATGCAGTCTTTGTTGTGGACTACTGTCATGACAGTAATATCTAATCACATATCCCTTTAAAACAGTTTTCTCCCTCTTCCATTTCAATGCAGTATACATTATTGAACCCATCTTTCTCAGTCTCCCCTCAAACCTGATGCCAGTCTTGTTTTACAACAGTGGCACTATGCAGTATTTGTCCCTATGTGACTGAGATATTACACTCAGCATAATGTCCTCCAGGGTCACCCACTTTGAATAATATTGCATGAGTTCCTTGTTTTTCAATGCAGCATAGTATTCCATTGTGCGAATATACTACAGTTTCTCTATCCATCTGTTTGTTGATGGACGCTTAGGTTGTTTCCAACTCCTTGCTCTTGTGAACAAAGCTACAATAAAGATGGGTGTGCATATATCTGCTTGGATGTCAGTTATGGTCTCTTTGGGGTTTATTCCCAGTAGTGAAATTGCTGGGTCAAAGGTATCTCTATTTGCAACTTTTTGAGAAAGCACCATACCACCTTCCACAGTGGTTGCATCATTTTACACTTCCACCAACAGTGAATTAGGGTTCCAGTTTCTCCACAACCTCGCCAGCATTTGTTGCTTGCTGTTCTGTTAAATTTTGCTATTCTTACTGGGATGAGATGATATCTCATAGTTGCTTTGCATTTTTTTTTAATACCTCAGGCAAGCTTCTTGACCAATAGTACTTATTTTTCCCCTTGAGCTTCCAAGTCCATTGCAGCCGCCCCACTCTGTGGGCTCAAAAGCCTGTCACTGCTGCCTCTTGCCATCTTCAGCATTCTCTCTTTCTTCTGGGAAGTATAGGAGGCTCTCCACACAGGGACCTCACATCTTTGGTCCAAAGGACCTGTGCTCCACTTTACATTCTTCTTGATATTAATGAGATTCCCTTTCAATTTCAAGGTGTGGCCCTATCTATCTCCTGAGTCTCAACTCAATTTGCATAGTTCCTGCCACTCATTACAGTACAGGGGGGAATACCACCCCAAAACCAACACCCCAAACTTTGGTGTTTTTTTTTTTTTAAAATTTTATTCTTTTCTGTGTGTGTGTACCATCAAATTGGATCTGACTGGTACAGGAGGAGATGGCCCCTCCTTCTCCGGCAGAGCATCTGGTGGATTCGAACTCCATATCTCTGGGATTGCAGTGCAGCTTCTTGCCACTAGGCCACCAGAGCTCCCCAACTTTGGTGTTTTTAAAAAATAGTTTTTAGTAAGTGCTTGTTTTGCTTCTTTCACATAGAATGCTGTTTCCCTTCACATAATTCGTGTCTCTCTAGCATTCCTCCCCCCACTCCATGGCTAATTTGCACCCTTTCCGTTGTGTTTCAATCCTTCTCTCAACTTGGCCAGTGCCTAGCTCTCTCCAGTGGTCAGGTAACTGGCTTTCTCCTCATACATATTTTATTTATTGGAAAGGTGTTCAATGTTGAAAACTTCTCCCATTGTTGTAACAATAATGTTTAGATAAACCTCTTTACAAATGGATTTGACAGGCACGGCTTTGTTTACTCCTCATAATACTGGTATGTGTGTGGTAGGTTATCTCAGTTCTAAGAAGAAATTGAGGTCAAGAGAAGTGACAGAGCAAGTAATATCAGATCTTGACATGGTTCACCTTATCTTTTTGCTAATCTTTTGCTTTATTTGTTATACAACTTAGTCTCCTTTGCAGAGCAATATACTGTTTTACCCAATGGATCTTTTAAAAACTTTTGATTCCAGGTATTGTTCAAATTAATTAAGATAACACTTGATGGAGGGTTTTGTACAGCTGTGTTGATATCTATATGAGGATGGTCAGAAAAATGAAATTGTTTGGTAGCTAAGAAATTGCTGAGTATCAACACAAAAGGCAAAAATAAAAAAAGAGGAAGGAAATATATTCTTTAATGTGAGGGAACATTTGAGTTACTAAAACAAAAAGTGATTTGAATAATTATGAGTCTACAATCCATAGTCTCAGGAAATTTTGCTAGTGAGATTTCCTGAAGCCTGTTCTAGAACTCTGATGAGCAACCAGTGGGGGAGGGGGGGAAGGTTGAAAAAAATAAAGACAATTCTACTAGTTCCCTCTTGTGGTTCTGAGAGAATCTTTATGCAATGAAATGCTATTTAAAGTATGAGTTGTGGTTTTAGACAGCTGATTTTTCTTAATTTTAAAGAAGTAGTGTTTATGGTTAAACCTTATGGATCTGTAGATTTAGCCACAAAATTTATTGAAATCTCAACATTGGGAAAGTTTAGTGATTAATTTTCTCTTCCCTCCAAAATTCTTGACTTCGTGCCTTTGTCATGCCATTTTAAAAAATTTCCTACTAGTTTATTTATAAAATTCGAATACATTGTTTTCAAGAACAAATTCTTTCCTTTTCCCTCACCCCCACCCAACAAATTATACACCCCCGTGATTAATCACCCCCCTTTCCCTGCACATCCTCAGCCCTCTGCTTCCAACCTCTCCCACCCCCCTTGGATCCTTATTCTACAATAATGGTTATATACAATATTTATCCTTGTGGGACTGAGTTAGTTCACTCAGCATAATTGTCATACCATTTCTTATGTAACAGTCTTTCCCTCCTTATTTCTATTGAATTATATTTGTTACCCCTTCATTCTAGAAAGTGAGCTCTAATAGCCTTATAAGTAGGGAGTTACACCGCCAACCAGGAAGCAGGCAATTCTATTTGTTGCTGGAAGGAAGAAAGATAGGCGATCTCATCCAGTGTGATGTACGGCGCAACTTCTTATCAATAGGTTTTAAGGTTTTTTGTTCAAATATTTGTATTTTTTAAAATATTTTAAAAATTTTTTATTATTGTGTGTGTGTGTGTGTGTGTACTGTCATATCAGATCTGACTGGTACAGGAAGAGATTGTCCCTTCTTCTCCAGCAGAGTATCTGGTGGATTTGAACCGCATGCCTCTGGGATTGCAGTACAGCTTCTTGCCACTAGGCCACCAGAGCTTCCAAAATACTTTTATTTTTGTAGTACTGGCATTTAGCGGTGACTTGTATATAATAAATGTTCAACACAATCACTCCTCACTTGACATTGTTAGATTTCAAATCAGCATTATGTAAGGAGGAACCTGGATTCTCCCAACTGTTATGTCCCTGGCATCACTGTGCTCTGGACCCCAAGTTTCTGTTGTTGGGGCTAGGATGCAAGGAGGATGGTAAACTAGCAGCATAGTTGCTAACTCTGAGGTGCAAGCCACCAGTGATGTCTAGGGTCAAGATGGTTGGTAGAGTTTATTGCCCATGTCCATACTTCCCACAGCGGCACCCTTCACAACTCTGCCTACTGCTGACATTCTGCAGGTCAAGGAGGCCCATGGAAGCAAATACCACGGCTCTAGCCTTAAAGGGTTTGGAAAACAAGGTCAAGAGTCTGGAGACTAACAGTGGATAGGTGGGTTAGCTTAGCATTTAGAGCTCTGTGGAGGGGAGGGTGTAGTTGGCTTCTGCTTTAGCTTTCAGTCCCAAATGACCCTTAGTACCACAGGACTTTGTTCCTCCAGGGCATATGAGCTAAGGAGATAATTAGACACAACAACCTCCTCTACCCTCTCCTCTCCAGTCACTAGCATGTGTCCTTCTTGGAAAGACTCCTTGGAAGGACTACCTCTTTCAATGAGAAGCTGCAAAGGTGTCCCTGGCAGTGAATATTAGACTGGCAAGACACTTTTTGGAGAGCTGGCTTCTTTAGCAGTAAACCTGATAGACACATGAGTTGCTTTGTGTAGCTAGATTCAAGGAGGAAACCCAAATTAATACACAAGATCATAAGGTAATAGATTTTCCATTATTGTTCTAAGTGTGAGACATTGGAGAACAAGATAAATGATTAGTTGGTGAGGAGTAGCCGTATTTGTTTTTAGTACTGTTCCTGAGGACTATTTCCATAGATATTTTGAATAAAGATATAGCTTTCTAGGGCAATACCACAAAAGAAGAAAATAAAAGGCACTCAAATCACCAAAGAGGTGGTTAAACTGTTGCTATATGCAGATGATATGATAGTGTACACAGAAAACCATAAAGACTCAACAAAAACTTATTAGACCTAATGGATCAATTTAGTAGGGTAGCATGACATATAAAAGTAAACGGGATTCCTCTATAGTAACAAAGAAAACATAGAGAAGGAAACCAAGAAAGCAGTACCATTTATAATAGCCAACCACCAATTGAGGTACTTAAGAATAAACCTAACTAGAGATACAAAAGACCTTTACAAAGAAAACTACAAAACATTTCTGCGAGAAACAAGAAAAGACCGAAATAAATGGAAAAAATGTTCCCTGTTGATTGATAGGAAGACACAATATCGTGAAAATTACAATTCTAAAAGCAATCCACATTGTTTAATGCAATCCCAATACAGACACCAAATTAATTTTTCAAGGAAATCGAAAAGGCAATTGTCAAGTTTATTTGGAAAGAGACTGAATAATCAGAGCACTTCTGAAAAAAAAAAAATGAAGTGGGAGGCGTATTACTCACTGATCTCAAAAACTATTACACAGTGGTAGAAACCAAAACAGCATGGTAGTGATACAATGATGTTGTTGTTGTTGTTATGTGCCATCAAGTGGATTGCGACTCATAGTGACCCTATGTACAACAGCCCTAAACTCTGCTCTGTCCTGTGCCAATCTCACTGTCTCTTACACTCCCATCCCAATTACCCCAGTCACTGAATCAATCCACCTCATAGAGGGTCTTCCCCTCCTGCGCTGTCCCTTCACCCTCCCAAGCATGATGTCCTTCTCCAAGGACCGGTCTCTCCTTACAACATGTCCAAAGTATGTTAGACGGAGCCTCAGAATCCTTGCGTCCAAGGAACCACCTGATTTAACCCTTTCCAGGATGAATCTGTTTGTTTTCCTATAAGTCTATGGTACTCTCAATACTCTTCTCCAGCACCCAGCTCAAAGGCATCAATTCTTCTTATATCGTCCTTGGTCATTGTCCAACTCTCTGATGCATAACAAGTGATTGCAAAGACCATGGCCTGTATCAGACACACCTTAGTCTCCAGAGAGACACCATTGATTTTTAGTCCTTTGGAGAGGTCCCTAACAGCAGACTTTCCCTTGGCAATGCACCTTTTGACTTCCTGGCTACTGGTGCCAAGAGTCTTGATGGTGGAGCCAAGCAAACTAAAGCTGTGAACAATCTCAATCTCTTCACCATCCATCCTGATACTGTCAATTGGTCCAGTGGTGCGAATCTCCATCTTCTTGACATTGTGCTTCAATCCGTATTGGAGGCTGCAGTCTTTGACCCTCTGCAGCAGGTGCTTCAGGTCCTCCTCAGTTTCGGCAAGCAGGGTTGTGTCATCTGCATAACGCAAATTGTTGATAGATCATCCACCAATTTTGACCCCACATTTCTCCTCATAGAGCCCAGCCTCCCAGATAATCTGTTCTGCATACAGGTTGAAAAGATATGGAGATAGGGCGCATCCCTGGCTTTCGCCCTTTCCAATTTTGAACCATGCAGTGTTCCCTTGCTCTGTTCTGACGACTGCCTCCTGGTTCAAGTACAGGTTTCTCATTAGCACAATCAAGTGTTCTGGGATTCCCATTCTTCTCAGAGTTAGCCACAGTTTGTTATGTTCCACACAGTCAAACACCTTTGCATAGTCAATGAAACACAGATAGACAATCCTCTGGTATTCCCTGCTTTCAGCTAAGATCCATCTAACATCAGCTACAATATCTCTAGTACCATGACCCCTTCTAAACCCAGCCTGGACTTCTGGCAGTTTTCTGCTGATGTACCGTTCCAGTCATTTTTGGATAATGTTCAGTAGTATCTTACTTGCATGTGGAATCAATGAGATTGTTCTATAGTTTCCACACTCTGTTGGGTCACCCTTCTTTGGGATGGGAACAAATATAGATCTCTTCCAGTCAGTTGGCCAAGTGGCTGTTCTCAAGATTTCATGACAGACTCCCAGAAATTAATCCATATATCTATGGTTATCAAAACCTACATTATGGAGATGACACAACCTTGCTTGCTGAAACTGAAGAAGACCTGAAGCAATTGCTGCAGAAGGTAAAGGACTGTCTGTAGTCTTCAATATGGATTAAAGCTCAGCATCAAGAAGACAAAGATTTTTTACTACTGGGCCAATTGGCAGCACCATGATTGATGAAGAAGAGATTGAGGTTGTTAACAATTCCAGCTTGCTTGGCTCCACAATCAACACTCCTAACACCAGCAGTCAAGAAATCAAAAGAAGAATTGCATTGGGAATATCTGCTGTCAGGGACCTCTCTGGAGTTCTGAAAAGCAACAAAGCAGTCTAGAGACTAAGGTGCACTTAATCTAAGCCATGGTCCTTGCAATTACTTCTTATGCTTCGGAAAGCTGGACAATGACTAAGATTGACAGAAGAATAATCGATCACATCAAGTTGTGGTTCTGGAGCAGAGTCTTGAACACTGCCAAGAAAACAAATAGGTCTGTATTGGAGAAGGTGAAACCAAGTTTCTTCTTGGAGGCTAGGATTTTAAAGCTCCATCTCACATACTTTGGGCATATACCTAGGAGACACTGGTCTTTGGAGAAGGCTAGTGTGCTCAGAAGGGTGGAGGGACAGTGCAGGAGAGGAAGATCCCGGATGAGATGGATTGATACAGTAACTGGGACAATAGGGTTTGGTGTGTCAAAATTAGTGAGACTGGCTCAGGACAGGGTAGGGTTCAGAGCTGCTGTACATAGGGTTGCTATGGGTTTCAGGTGACCCAATGGCACATAAATACACCATCTATGGTTAACTGATATTCAAGGAAACAAAACCTGTTGTTGTTGTTGTTGTTATGTGCCGTCGAGTTGCTTGCGACTCATAGCGACCCTATGCACAACAGCCCTAAACTCTGCTCTGTCCTGTGCCAACCGCACTGTCTCTGACACTCCCATCCGGATTATCCCAGTCACTGAATCAGTCCACCTCATAGAGGTCCTTCCCCTGCTCTTCTGTCCCTCCACCCTCCCAAGCATGATGTCCTTCTCCAAGGACCTGTCTCTCCTCACAACATGTCCAAAGTATGTTAGACGGAGCCTCAGAATCCTTGCCTCCAAGGAACCACCAGGTTTAACCCTTTCCAGGACAAATCTAGTAAATGGAAAAACAACAACTTCTTCAACAAACAGTGATGGCAAAACTGCACTTCCACCTGCAGAAAGTTGAAATAGGATCCACATCCCACACCATACACAAAAATCAACTCAATGTGGAGCAGAGACCTAAGGGTAAAGCCCCAAACTATAAAGATTCTAAGTGAAAAAATGGGATGAAACTTAGAAGGCCTAGTCTATGCATAAAAAGACTGAAAAATACAGCCAGAAATGCACCATCAAGAAAGGATAAAACTAATGAACAGGACCTTCTAAAAATTAAATCCCTGTACTCATCAAAACCTTTTCCTAACAGGGTGAAAAGAAACTCTACTGACTGGGGAAAACATTTGGCAATACCATCTCAGACAAGGGTTTCATAACAAAAGTTTACAGAATACTCCTGGGCCTCCAGAAGAAAAATACTGATAACCCAATAACAAAATAAGCAAAGGACATAGAGAGACTTCACAGAGGAAGACATTTGGATGGACAACAGACACATGAAGAAATGTTAAAATAACTGGCAATAAGAGAAATGAAAATCAAAATAACAATGAGATACCATCTTACCCCAGTAGCAGTGGTAAAGTTTAACAGGACAGTAAGTAATACATATTGGAGAGGATGTAGTGAGATATGAACTCTTATATACTGTTGGTGGGAGTGTGAAATGGTACAACAACTCTGGAAGGCAGTTTGGTGTTTCCTCAAAAAAGCTGAACGTAGAAACTTCATATAACTCAGATATTCCACTGCTAGGGATATACCCCAAGGAAATTAGAACTCAGACACAAATGGAAGTTTGTACACGAATGTTTATAGCACCATTATTCACCATTGTAAGGACATGGAAAGAGCCCAAATATCCAACTATAACTGAATCGTTTTACAAATTCTGGTACATTCACACAATGGAATACTTTGCAGCTATATAATTCTGACAACTGTACTATGTTGACTCAGGAGCAACGATTTTGAAAAATACTACGTAACTTGGGAAAGCCTGGGAAACATTATGCTGAGTGAACTAACTCAGTCTTATAAGAACAAATACTACGTACGACCAATATTGTAAAAATAGAAGGATAAATAGTAAAACATATATGGGGGTTCAAACAAGGAAGGGATAGGAGCAGAGGGGTGAGGATGGGTAGGGGAGAATTCACAGGGTCACACAATTTGGTGGATGGAAGGAAGAGGTAAAAGAAATGGGAAAGATCCCTCAATAACTTGAAAAGACAAAGACATAGATAGGCATAGTCCAATTGTCATTAATTTTAGAAAACACTATGTATGGGAATGATTGGATAAAGCATAATGTCTATGAAAGAAAATAGGAAACACATACCCCCCCCATGTACATGAATGAAACAACATATATGAATAATTATAATAATGTTGTAGTTACGGACCACCAAGTTGCCTGTGACTCATAACAACCCTATATACAACAGATCTGAAGACTGTCCTATTCTGAGCCAGTCTCCTACACACCTACCCTCATTACCCCAGTCACTGCATCAAACCATCTCATTCGAGGACTTCTTCTCCTGCACTGTTAATTCACCCTTCCAAGCATGATGTCCTTCTCCAAAGATTGATCCCTCCTGATCGTGTGCCCAAAGTACGGGAGACAAAGCTTCAAAATCCTAACCTCCAAGGAGAAACTTGGTTTCACCCTCTTCAGGACAGACTTATTTGTTTTCTTGGCGTTCCATGGTATGTTCAAGACTCTTTCCAGCACTAAAATGCATAGCACGTAATTGAGAAGACGATGGCCTGGGTTAGGGACCCCTTAGTCACTAGACTGACATAGTTGCTTTTCAGTATTCTGGAGAGGTCTCTGACAGCAGATTTTTTCCAGTGTAATTTGTCTTTTGATTTCCTGACTGCTGGTGTTAAGAGTGTTGATTGTGAAGCCAAATAAGCTGTAATTGCTAACAACCTCAATCTCTTCTCCATCTAGTATGGTGGTGCCGATTGGCCCAGTGGTGAGACTCTTTGTCATCTTAATGTTGAACTTCAATCCTTACTGAAGACTACAGACAGTCCTTGACCTTCTGCAGCAAGCGTTTCAGGTCCTCTTTAGTTTCAGCAAGCAAGGTTGTGTCATCTCCATAACATAGGTTGTTGATGAGTCTTTCTCCAATTCTGATGCCATATTTCTCCTCATAAATCCTTGCCTCCTGAACGATCTGTTCTATATATACATTGAAAAGGTATGGAGACAAGAAGCATCCCTGACACACTCCTTTACTTATTTTGAACCATGCAGTAGTTCCTTACTCTGTTTTGGCAACTGCTTCCTGGTCTAAGTGTAGGTTTTACATGAACACAATCAAATGTTCAATTATATGTATATCTGAAAAAAAGGAAAAAAGATATACCTTTCTAAGGATATATTATCCTATTAATTGAGGATATACATTCTATTTTTTTTTTTAATTCTTGGGGGAAGTGCAAACAGTGCTCCTTAGAGGCAAAAACGGTGAAACTTAGCCTCAGATACTTTGAGTATGTTGTAAGGAAGGGGCCAATCATCATTTTGGTAAAGGTGGAGGGCCAGATAAATATACTTTTAATGAAACAGACTGACACAGTGACTGCAACTGTGGACTTGAATATGGCAGATATCGTGAGAATGGCGCAGTTCAGATCTGGGGTTTATCAGATTTGCTATGAATTGTGATTGACTTGATGGCACCTAACAACAACTAACAATATAGCTGTAAAGAGCCACAGTGGAAGTTTTCTTTCTACTGGCTCTTCTTACAGTATGATTTTGAGACACCTTCCATAAAGAGGTCTGATCAGTGTTCCTGATCTTCAAATCTGCATGGACTTGTGTCTATAGCAGAAAGTTAGTGTGTGACTTTTGAAGCTAGGGCATGAAAGTTATATACTGTCTGCCTAGTTTTCTTGGGAAATTTGTTTTTAGAATCTATACTGTAAGGAAATCCATGTAGATGGTGGACAGTAGTCTTTAAAGAGGAATCAAAACAACTGGGCCACAGTCCTGGCTGAAGTCCCAGTTAACTGTAACCATTCATTTGAAAATCATGTGAGTGAGTCGTTTTTGCAGTCAAATGCTATACTCTCAAGTGAGTAATTTTGAAAGTGAATTCTTAGGCCCCTCAGTTGAGCTGTTACAGTTAATTCAGTATGGAGAATAGATGAGTTGCTTCCATTAAGCCTTATCCAAGTTAGAGATTTATGAGCTCATTAATAACTAGTTTTTATTTCAAGCTACTAAACCTTGGAATTGTCTGTCACGCAGCAACAGATAATTAATACATCTTGTATATATATAGTTGACAGATGATAAAACTTTGATTTATAAGTTTTAAGTATCATCTGATCTACCTCCTCCCTTCAGAGGCGAGTAAATAAGCTTCAAGAAATGGAATGATCAGTCTAGGGTTCAATTAGATCTCACATATACAAATACTAGCTGTTGTTGTTATGTATCGTTGAGTCAGAATCAACCCATAGATGACCCTCCTGTGGATTTTCAGAGGCAGTTAATCGAGGAGGAGATCACACATCTTCCTACAGAGTAGCTGGTAGATTTGAACAACCCAACTTTGAGACTGCAGTGCAGCTTCTTACCACTAGTCCACCAGAGGTACTGTGCTTGGTAGAGGAAAGTGATTTGAAGAAAAAAAATCTTGAAATGATTTGAAATCTTGAATCTTTCTCATTTCAGGATCTGAAATGAAAAAATGAAAATTGTGGTCTTGCTTTGCCACTTAATGGCTGGGTGACTTAGGCAAGTGACTTACTTTCTTGACCCTAGTTTCTTCTTTGGTTAGATGGGACTACTAATAACAGACCTGTGTTTGTCTTTCTTTCCCTAACCTCCAAATTTATTAATTCATTTGCTTACTCAACAATTATTTATAGATTAATTACAATAGTCTTTCTGATTACTTGCTATGCATTTAAGAGCTGAACATTGAATAAAAATGACAGAAAAAGAATTGATGCTTTTGAGCTGTGGTGTTGTAGAAGAGCACTTTACATCCCATGGATGGCCAAAAGAAGAAACAAATACATCTTGGAAAGGGTGCGGCCGGAACACTCTTTGAAGGCAAGAATGATGAGGCTTCATCTCACATACTTTGGAGATGTTGCTAGAAGAGGCTGTTCCTTGGAAATGGAAATGATGCTGGGATGGGTGGAAGGTTGGCAAAGGAGAGAAAGACCCTCAACAAGGTGATTGACAAGGCAACTGCCACAGTGGGCCTGTGTGTTGGGAAGTACGAGGATGGCACAGGATAGAACAGGGGTGATTGACAAGGTTACTGCCACAGTGGGCCTATGTGTTGGGAAGTATGAGGATGGCACAGGATAGAACAGGGTTAGATCTTTTTGTTCATAGGGTCGCTATGAGTCATACTCAACTTTTGGGCATCTAACAACAACAACAACAACATGCAGACAATAAACATATAAAGATTAGTATTATGAATTTTTGCATCATAGCTTACTAGTGGAGCTAGCAATATAATGAAGTTATTGTAAAAAGACTGAAAGAGAAGTTCCCAAAGGAATTAAGATATTTGAAAGAGACCTTTGTGAGTAGTTAAACCAAGAGTTAACAGGATAGAGGTGTAATTTAGAAAGATTTAGAGCATGAACTTCAGAAGGAGGAACAAGTAAGACAGAATTCTGGCTATCTGGCTGTCTGGATAGAATACTAATCTTAAAAATCCAATGAGAATTGATAAGTCTTGAACTAAAGCAGAAGCAGAGGGACCTATTTAGGGGACAGACAGAATATACAGGACTTGGGATGACTTTTGGCTCTTGCAATGACCTATTGTACTAGGTGCTCTAGTATAAAATGTTATATACTTGAAAAAGATGAAGAGTTACCACATAAATAATAACTCATTACTGTAAAGTCAGAACTGACTCATAGTTGACTCTCTTTTGGGTTTCTGAGATTGTAAATCACACGGGTGAGATTGTCCATCTTTCTTTCTTAAAGCCAATGGTAAATTCTAACTACCAGAGATGCGAGGACTGGGTTAGCAGTGCAGCTTCCTCCAAATTATGCCATAAAAACTCCCTTCATTAAATAATTAGTAATGGGATATCTCTCTCTCTCTATCTCTATCTCTCATCTCTATCTACATACTAAAAATCTTAGCTGACTTTAAAGATTTGAAGAAATGAAAATGCAAATCAATTTGATAATTTTCTGTGAAGTATTTTATATAGGCTTAATGATCCCAGAACACTAAAGTTGGTGAAACATGTGGTGGAGAGATGGAGATAAAAAGAGAGAAAGCCTGTGAGGAAGAAGAATGGTGTTAGTGTAAAAGGACTCTCAAAGATGTAAGGTCTTCAGTGGGAGTTGGCCTTTGTCACCTAGATCCTTCTTAGGAAAAGGTGTTGTTTCTTCTTCAGGGGCATTAAAGAACAGCATAGCATTATGTTTTCTTCCGTCAGCTTTTCTCTAACAAGAGAAGGCCAACTGCAATAACTTGAAAAGAGATTTTTCTTGCTGTTTCTCCATAAAACATGAGATGTGACAGAATTTAAGTAAATTGATTAAAAATAGCAACATTAAGACAAACATCATTGCATCAATTAGCTTAGTCCCTTGTTGTTTTAACTCAGGAAGCTTCTAGAATTAGCCATATGTATTGACAGTATGGGTCCATCAAATGGTAAGCACTGGAGAGAAGGGAAGGCGATGTGCAAAGGCATAGAAATATTAAACATTTTTGTTTTGGTTTTCTTGCAAGAGTTTGAGATCTGGAATGATGATAAGTAAGACTGAAATAAATTTAATTTTGGAGAAAATATGTATTTTTATTTGGCATTTCAGGTTCAATCTCACATATCTTAGCAGAAAATAATTATTTAGAAAGCACCTGTACCTTTTATTCAATATTGTATTGGAAGTCTTAGCGAGAGAAATAAGACAAGAGAAAGAAATGAGAAGTATCCACATTGACAAAGAGAAGGTAAAATTAACCTCTATAAGCAGATGATATGATAGTATACTTAGAAAACCTTAAAGACTCAGTAAGAACAGTACTGGTCATAGTTGACCAATTAAGCAAAGTAGCAAGATATAAAACCAACATATAAAAATCAGATTTCTCTATGATGACAAAGAGAAAAGAGACATGGAGCTAAGCAAAACAGTATCCATAACTATAGCTAATAAGAAGATTAAATACTTGGGAACAAATCTAACTAGAGACACAAAAGACTTATACAAATGGAAAAATATACCATGTCCATGGTTAGGAAGACTCAATATCATGAAAATAACAATTCTACCAAAGGCAATCTACAAGTTCAATGCAATCCCAATACAGATAGATACCAATTGCATTCTTCAACAAGATGGAAAAGACAATTTTAAATTTTATCTGGAATGGAAAGAGACCATGAATAAATAAAGCACTCCTGAAAAAGAGGAACAAGGTAGGAGGCATCTCACTCCCTGATCTCAAATCCTACTACAGAGATGTGGTGGTAAAGACAGCACAGAGATCGAACCTAGAAACCAGATCATCTACCTACGGTCAAGTGTTTTTTAATGAGGAAACAAAACCACTTCAGAGGGAAAATGTCAGCCTTTTTGACAAATGGTATTGGCAAAATTGGAAAACCATCTGCTCAAGCAAGATCCACACCTTACACCATACACGAAAAACAGCTCAAGGTGAATCAAGGATGTAGGATTGAAACCAAAGACCATAAACTTCATCAGAGAAAATCTTGGAAGAACTCTAGAACCTCTAATCCACAATATGAACAGTCTTTGAAGCATAATGAAAATACTTCAAGCAGGAGAGAACAAAAAAGATGAACGAGACCTTCTAAGAATCAAATCACTGTGCATGGTCACATAGTTTGGTGAATGGAGGGTGGGATGGGTAAAGAAAAGGGAAACACCCACTGTGAAATACAATGTCTACGAACTTTGTAAGTAAAAGAATATATATAGAAATTTACTTGCAAACCAATATAAAATAAGGTTTGCTTTTTAAAAAAAGAAAAACAAAAACAATAATAAAACAATACAAACCTTTCTCCAATATGACAAAAAAGAAACCCACAGACTGGGGATAAAATATTTGACAATAACATATCTGATAAGGTACTCATATCTAAAATTTATCTAGCACTTCAACAAGAAAAAGATAACCTAATCACAAAATGAGCAAAACCAGATATATAGAAGTCATTCAGATGGCAAACACACAAATGAAGAAATGTTTAAAATTCTTAGCTATCAGAGAGATGCAAATACAAACAACTATGAAAAGTATCAACTGTTGTTGCTGTTCTTCAAGTGGACAGTGACTAAAAAACCCACAAAACTCACAGTGACCCTATATACAACAGAATGAACAACTGCCTGGTCCCACACCATTTCCACAACTACTCTTGTCCTCAAACTCCTGATTAGCTGTTAATGGGATGGTATGGGACAGAAGTAAAAAAGAGAGTCTCATTCTCAAAGAAATGTGTTCAAAGTTTCAAGTGCTCCACTTGCAAGACTAGGAGCCATGCACATCATCTACTTTCCAACTGTGTACTAGGAACCCTGGAGCAGTCATTCTGACCCCTTTGAGCTTTTAGGTTAATCTGGTTCAGGGCCAGTCAGGGTAAGGCTCTGGTGAAGGTAGGCTTGGATCAAGCAGGTTCAGAAGACTTTCTCCTATCACCTCTTTTTATCCCCAAAGACTACAACTCTATTTTCTGCTGCCTTGAATATGTGAACCACTTCTAAGCTGAGGAGTGCTACAATTCCATTTCTGTCTGTTTCCCTTGTACAATATTCCAGATTGTGTTCTAACTACAAAGAGGGTAGTGTTGCTTTGTCTCTGCACTAAAGTGGAATATACTCTTTTTCTGATGGGGAATTGAGATGCCTATATCAGCTGAGTGGGTTTTTTTCTTTTTTTCATCGTTCCTGCCGCTTCTTTCACCACCTATGACTCACATAACCACCTGGCCTCAAATGACCACTCAGTGTATGACAAACAGTGCTATTTGTATGTTGTTCAAAGAAGTTGGACTATAGAAGAATCCCAGAAATAATTCAATCAAGCAAGATTCAGGAAAAAATTGTATTTTAGAAAGTCCTGAGTGAGGGAGTTCTGGCAGAACTGTGGACAAAACATTTGAATGCTAACCGATTCTAAACCCAACAGCAAAGATGTTGCAGTGTGCTTCCATAAAGATTCATAGCCTTGGAAACTCTATAGTTAAATAAGGATGAAGAAATAAGATTTAGTAAATTTGTTGGCCACTGGAGGTAGAAAGACAAATCAATAATTTATGCGATTATTGACTCTGACATGAAGGATGCAGGAAGACTCAACACCTCTGTCTTGATTGCCTCTGTGACTACAAGCAGTACTTACTCTGCTTGTGGACATGCACAAGATGGGAATTCCATTATCTCTTTGGTCAGTCCACCACTGACTGATCCTGACTGAATTTTCTCATGGCCACCACTGCTTACAGTTTCACTGTTTGAAACAGCATGGAATAACTTTTACTTTCTTCTCACTACAGCAGAAAGGGGACAAAAAATGAGGGCAAAATCTTAAGCACAGTTCCCTTTGTCTCCTACAAATACTAGGACTAGTGCCATGTGTTTTGCAATAATGACGCCTACAGAGTGAATTCGCTGCCCTTTGCAAATAGTTGATTTGTTCCATTTTTGCCCCTGCTTTTCCTTCCCTGTAGCCTACTCATCCAATATGTAAAATATGTAACATCTGGTCTTAACCAACAGTTACATAAATTCTTGATTTTTTCCCCCCTTCATTTAAAAAAATTTTTATATGTTCATTTATGCACCTTTTTCCTCCGTCCCCTTGCCCCAGATCCCTTTGTAAGGCTATTAGTTGTCATATACATTGTTCCTAACCATCCATTCCTTTCAGAATGTTCTTCCTTTCACCCATTCCAGTGCAGTGTTCATTATCTATCCATCCCCTTCCTCTAACCTCAATCCTATCACTACAGTAATGGGCTTATGCAGTATTTGTCCCTTTGTGACTAGGATATTTCTTCCAGACTTATCCACTTGGTGTAGTGTTTTATGAGTTCCATATTTCTCAGTTCTGCATAATATTCCATTGTGTGAATGTACCACAGTTTCTCTATCCATTAGTTTGCCGATTTCCATCTCTTTTGCTATTGTAAGTAGCATTGTAATAAACATGGGTGTGCAAAATTCTTGTTACCACAATAAATTCTTGATTCTTAAACCATTTTCAACATGGAGAATGTATCCTGAGCTTTTGATTAAGGACTGATTTTCCATGAATTGAATTATGAAAGCTTCACCCACCCACTTCAAGAATCTCCACTCTTCCCCCAAGAAGGACTAGAGGAGAGAGAATTGTAAGACTCAATTCCTTGCTGCTAAGGAGCTTATCCAAATAAATGAACATAATACCAGAATGATCAGGATTCCACTTTAAAAAATCAAGATACAATTTTAAATTATTACTCTTTTGTGACTTCACTTCTACCTTATATAGAATAAGTTATTAGGTGGGTGCCTGGATATAGCAAAATTTAGGAGAAAAAGACAGGTCAGGGTAGATGGAATTGTTTCTTAGTGTGATTAAATGTCAGAGTTTTTTTAATAGTGGTTGTTTTGTTCCTACTCTTTTAAATCGTCTTTTAACCAATCCTTTTCTCACCTCTTTACCTTAAACCCCCTAAAAACCACAACCACAGTCAAATTATCAAACACCCGAAACAAAACTGCCTGTGTGTGAATATACCTCTTGGTCACGCCATCTCTGAGAGACAACTTCTGGCTTGTAAACAGGTAGAATTGTTTTAGTGAGCCAAGCACACAATTAACTGTGCTTACAAATTGGAAAGGAGAAGAAAGATCAAAGTGTCCACCATAGTTTGGGTTTATTGATTTTGGGAAGCCAGGGGTGGAACAAAGGAAGATTCAGAGAGTGAGGAAGAAAACTTCTCCATCCACCGCCCCTTCCTACCAGCAATCAAGGTTCATTGAACAAAATTAGTGACTTGGTTTGGATTTTTGAGATCTAGGATTGTAGATCTGTCATAACCATCAACTCAATTCATTGCTATAGAGTCAGATGTGATTCCTAGCTGACCCTTCACTGGGTTTCTGAGACTATAAAGTGTATGAGAGGTGATCTATCTCCAGACTTCTTCCCTGGAGCTACTGTTAAATGCAAAGTGGGCAGTACAATTCCCTATGGACTAGAATATCACAGTTTACTTGGCATGGCTACGGAGTGGTACAATTTTAAACTATTCCAACTCTATCAGTGAGGCTAACTCTGAAAAGAATGGGAATCCCAGAACACTTGATTGTGCTAATGCTAAACCTATACTTGGATCAGGAGGCAGTCATCAGAATAGAGCAAGAAAACACTGCTTGATTGAAAATAGGGAAGGGTGTACACCAGGGATGTGTCCTATTTCTGTGCAGAACAGATTATCTGGGATGCTGGGTTGTTTGAAGAAAAATGTGGCATCAGCATTGGAGGAAGACTCATCAACAATCTTTGTTATGCAGATGACCCTGCTTGCTAAAACTGAGGAGGACCTAAAGTGCTTGCTGCAGAACGTCAAGGAATGCAGCCTTCAATATGGATTGAGTCTCAGTATCAAGAAAACAAAGATTCTCACCACTGGGCCAATTGGCAGCATCATGATTGATGGTGAAGAGATTGAGGTTGTTAGCAGCTTTATTTGCTTGGCTCCACAATCAACACTCTTGGTACCAACAGCTAGGAAATTAGAAGACTTATAGTGATAGGAAAGTATACTGTTAGGGACCTCTCCAGAGTACTGAAGAGCAATGGTATCACTCTGGAGACTAAGGTGCATCTGATACAGGCCATGGTCTTTGCAATTACTTGCTGTGTGTCAGAGAGTTGGACAATGACTAGGGAGGATAGAAGAATTGATGCCTTTGAGCTGTGGTGCTGGACAAGAGTATTGAGTATACCATGGGCTGCTAAGAAAATGAACAGGTTCATCCTAGAAAGGGTCAAACCAGGCTGCTTCTTGGAGGCAAGGATTCTGAAGCTATGTGTAACATATTTTAGACATGTTGCAAGGAGGGGCCATTCCTTGGAGAGGGATGTCATGCTTGGGAGGGTGGAGGGATAGCGCAGGAGAAAAAGACCCTCTATGAGGTGGATTGATTCAGTAACTGGGGTAATCCAGGTAGGTGTGTCAGAGACAGTGAGATTGGCACAGGATAGAGCAGGGTTTAGGGCTGTTGTACATATGGGTGCTATGAATTGCAGGTGACTTGACAGCACATAACAACAACCACAACAACATATTATTTGCAGAAGCATTTAACTGTATGAATAATAATAAATTCTATAAATAACATTGAGAAGAATGGGAATTCCAGAACTCTTAATTGTGCTTAATTATGCAAAACCTAAATACTGACCAAGGAACAGTTGTCTGAATAGATCAAGGGAACACTGTGTAGTTTAAAATGAGAAAAGTTGTGCATCAAGGTTCTTTTCCCATACCTCTTCAATGTATATGCTGAACAAATCATTCAAGAAGCCGGGCCATATGAAGAAGAATGTACCTCATAATTGGAGGAAGACTTGTCAACAACTTGCATTATGCAGATGACACAACCTTGCTTGTGAAGACTTCTTGATGCACTTACTGCTGAAGATCAAAGACTGTAGCATTCAACACGGATTACACCTCAACATAAAAAACCCCCAAAGTTCCTCACCACTGGACTGATGGACACTATAATGTTGGAGGAAAGATTGAAGTAAAATCTCATTTTACTTGGATCCACAATCAATTCCCATGGCAACAGCAGTCAAGAAATCAAAAGATGTGTTTTGCTTTGCAAAAATCTACTGTCTCTTGTAGTAATGTTTTGTAATTTTCTTGGAAAAGGTCCTTTGTACTTCTGGTTAAATTTATTCCCAAGTATTTAACCTTGTGATTACCTATTGTGAAAGGTATTGTTTCTCTTAGTTCTGGCTCTGTATTCTTTTTGTCGCTGCAGAGAAATCCAACTGATTTTTGTATGTTGATCTT
>NW_006399835.1:11794215-11810793 GCF_000299155.1 Elephantulus edwardii | reverse complement strand
ATGGCGGGGAAGAAGAACAAACTAGGGAGGAGGGTAGAGAGAATGGTGCAGCAATGAAGGAATGAAAACCCAAAATCCCTGTAAATGTTCATTAAAACTAATAAAATTTAATAAAAAAAATCTACTGTCAAGGACTTCTTCAACGTGCTAAAGCACAGAGATCTATGTTTAAAGACTAAAGCATGCCTGATCCAAGCTATGATATGTTAATTGATTCCTATGCATCTGAAAGTTGGACAATGAATAAGAGTGACTAAGGAAGAGTTGATGCTTTTGAATTTCAGTGTTGGAAGAGAATATTGAATATACCATGGATCTTTTTGTTGTTGTTGTTGTTATACAGTTTTTATGTAATCGTTTTTTTCAGTGCTTCATAAGACTCCATTGTGTTTATGTACCACAATTTCTCGATCCATTTGTTTGTTGATGGGTATTTGGGCTGTTTCTATTTCCTTGTTCTTGTGACTGATTCTGCTATTACCATGGTTTTTTTTTTTAAGTTTTCTGAAATTGTTATTATTATTAATTTTAATGAAAATTTACAGAGATTTTGGATTTCCATTCATTCATTGTTTCACTTTTCTCTCTGCCGACCCCTTCCCTCCAGTTTGTTCTTCTCTTTGAAAAGTAAAAGGAAATATTCTTTCATTGTTATACAAGCCTTCCCCCCAAGTGCACTCCACTATGCAGCTTTCGTTCTGGACTCATGTCATGACAATAATACCTAATCATATATACCTTTTAAACAGTTCTTTCTCTCATATGTTTCAATGCAGTATACATAATTAGTCACATCTTTCTCAGTCCCCCCCACCTCCAACCCTTATGTCAGTCACGTTTTACAACAGTGGAACTATGCAGTATTTGTCCTTTTGTGACTGTGATATCTCACGCAGCATAATGTCCTCCAGGGTCACCCATTTTGTATAATATTTCATGAGTCCTTTGTTTTTCAATGCAGCATAATATTCCATTGTGTGAATAAACCACAGCTTCTTTATCCATTCATTTTTTGATGGGCACTTAGGTTGTTTCCAACTCTTTAGTCTTGTGAACAAAGCCGCAATAAATAAGGGTGTGCATATATCTGCTTGGGTGGCGGTTAAGGTCTCTTTGGGGTGTATTCCAAGTAGTGGAATTTCTGGGTCAAATGGTATTTCTATTTGCAACTTTTTGAGAAAGCACCCTACTGCCTTCCTTAGTGGTTGCACCATTTTATATTCCCACCAACAGTGAATAAGGGTTCCAGTTTCTCCACAGTCTCATAGACTTTGAAAAAAATAAACAAATTTGTCTTGGAGGAAGTACAACCAAGTTGCACTTTAGAGGCAAGTATGTGAAACTTTGTCTCACATATTTCAGGCACATTGTCAGTAGGAACCAATATACTGGGAAAGTTGGAGGATCAGTGAAAGAGAAGAAGACTCTTAATGAGATGGATTGACACAGTGAATGTTAAATGAGCTTGAGGATGTTTGAGATCATGAGGATGTTGAAGGATAGGGCAAGATGATGAGTTATGGTTAACTTGATGGCATCTAAAAACAACACTGTCTCAGGATCCTAGAGTTCCATCTAAAATCTGACTAAATGATTATGTTTTAAAATGACTGTTACATGCATTTTATAAATGTATTGTCACTAGTTCTGGCATGGGTGACAAGGTTGATGTGAGCATCAATACTCTTCTGAGAGACTTTTAGAAAATATTGTCTGGTACCCACCCAAGGTCAATGAAACAAAATAATTCTACTGGATAAGTTAATTTCATTGCATAGCAAGTAATTTCCAAACCATGGTCTGGATCAGGTGCATCTTAGTCTCTAGGTTGATATCACTGCTATTTAGCACTTTAGAGAGGTCCCTGATAGGAGACTTCTCTAAAGTAACTTGTCTTTTGATTTCCTGACTGCTAATGCCAAGAGTGTTGATTGTGGAACCAAGCAAGTTGTAATTGTTAACAACCTTAATCTCCTCTCAATCTATCATGATGCTGCCAATTAGCCCAGTGGTGAAAATCTTTGTTTTTCTTGATGTTGAACTTCAACCTTTATTGAAGACGGCAATCTTTGACCCTCTGCAGCAAATGTCTTGGGTCCTCCTCAGTCTTGGCAAACAAAGTTGTGCCATCTGCATAATGCAGTTTGTTGATGAGTCTTTCTCCAATTCTTATGCCACATTCCTCCTGATAAATTTCAACCTCCTAAATTACCTGTTCTGCATATAACTTGAGATTTTGAACCATGTAGTGTTGCCATGAAGTGCTTGCTATGCATCAAACTTTCTGATTACTTGCTCTGCATGTGAGAGCTGGACAATGAATAAGGATGATAGAAAAAGAATTGATGCCGTTGAGCTGTGGTGTTGTAGAAGAGCACTGAACATCAAATTTCTAGAGATTTCCTCAGTGTTAACATACTATATTCTGAGACTAGAGATAAAAGAGATGCCATGAGCCTCAGCAAGAGGAATTGACGACAGCTTGTGGGAAACTGAGTAGGACTCAGTCTGAAGGAGGAAAACCAGGAAAGAACAATGTCAAGGAAGATAGAGGAAGAAGGTCTTTTAGGACTGTGGCTTGATCAACATGGTCCGATGCTACAGAGCCCTCTTATAATAAAAGGAATTAAAATTTCTTTTATATTTGGCAACAGAACTTTTGGTGACTTTGACGAGATCAGTTTTGATAAGATTTCAGTTAGCTAATTGGATAAGAAAATGAAGACATTGGAGACTGCAATTAAAAAAAATCTGGCTCTGAAATAACTGAGTTTTAAAAGGATTTAGGGTCTAGGAATACTCCTCATCCCCCCTTTTAAAAATAGAAAGATAGGTAAGGTTATCTATCTATCTATCTATCTATCTATCTATCTATCTATCTATCTATCTCTGTATATATATATATATATGTGTGTGTGTGTGTGTGTGTGTGTCTGTGTGTGCATATATATGTCTGTGTGTATATATATATATGTCTGTGTCTGTGTATATATATCTCTGTGTGTGTCTATCTATCTATCTATCTATGTATACATAGGCCTATATATATTTTTTTTTCCTAAGAGGAAGAGGATGGGTGAAGATCTAGGGAGAGAATCAATAATAGATGAAGCATAGTTCCCTAAGAATGCAGAAAGGATGGGATCCAGAGTAAAAGATTAGCCTTGATTTGGAAGAAAGAAGGAACTCCACTGCTGTTATAACAGGGAGAAGACATAGGTACTGGTGTGGATGGATAACTGTTTAGGTGTAAGTAGGGAGACATGTTTTCCTGATGGTCTCTAGTCCACTAAGAGGTGGAGTTAAGGTTATTTACAGGTTTCTTTAGTCAGCCTTTCCCCTCTAATGACTTATGGAACTGATGAGGTATGGTGACAGCAAGGGTTGGACGCATCCTGATATCTTGGTCACTCCCTTCTGACACATTGAACAGGATAGCAACTCTGACACACATTGAATCACCATGAGTTGGAGTTAACTCAGTAGCAACTGGTGTGATTTTTCTTTTTTATGTCCGGAAGGAAGTCCTCTCTAATTCTCTTCACTTCTTATCATCCTTTACTTCCTCCTATTTCCCCCTCTTTTTGTGGACCACAGAATTGTTTTGTCTTTTATCCCTTCATTGTTTCCTTTCCCCCTTCTATTGTTTAAGAACAAAATTTCTCGCAGCACTAGAATATCACCTTTCTAGGACCACTAGGATAGCAGCACTACTGATTGCTTATGGTGTCCTTTGTCTCAGCATGAATGCTGAAAGTCACGCAGCACTAATGCCAACAGCACTAATTACTAACAGGATTGCCTTCCTTCCACATGGCTAGTTTGCCAACATAATGTACTGGAGGTCCCTTCGTCCTCTGTGCGATTCTCTTCACTTCTCATAATCCTCTACTTCCCCTGCTCCTTATGGACCACAGAACCATTCTGTCTTTTTTTGCTCTCTCTCTGTTTAGTATCTTCTTTTTTTAAAAAAAATTGTTTTTCATTTTATTATTTTTGTGTGTGTATACTGTCAAATCATACCTGACTGGTACAGGAGGAGATTGCCCCTCTTTCTCCAGCAGAGGTTCTGGTAGATACAAGTCGTATACCTCTGGGATTGCAGTGCAGCTTCTTGCCACTAGGCCACCAGAGCTCCCTTGTTTAGGATCTTTTATTGTGATCTTGGAAGCTGAGTTTGATCTAATTTTTTTGGTCTTAGTGTGGTGGAGATGTTGTTGTTGTTTGTTGTTAAGTGCCGTCGAGTCGCAGGCGACTCATAGCGACCCTAGGAAGGAGAGTCCTCGACGCTTGGGTGCCTTTCATCCTCTCTCCAGGTTCATAGGGTTTCCGGAGGCAAGCTATTACAGAAAAGGATGCCACTCTTCTCTCTTCTCCTTCTGGGCTTGAAGCCCTGTGCTGCCACCTTACACCCTAGGCCAAGCCTGGCTTGCCTGGCTCCCAGAGGCAGAGTAGTCTTTTGTGTCCGAAAACTGCCATAACACCCGCCCAAACAGCGCCATGCTCTCTCTGCTTGCAGGGCCACAGCAACCTTGGTGGAGATATTATTCTAGAATATTTATTTTTTTAATAAAATTTTTTATTTTAATTGTGATATTAATTAAAGTATACAGAAAAGTTAGATTTTCATTCATTCATTGTTGCACATTTTTTCTTCTCCCTCTCCCAGTTAGCTTTTTAAAAAATATTCATTCATTGGTGTACAATTACCTCACTCCCCCACCCCAGTCCTCTTTGCAATGTACTTCTTATTCTGAGCTGTTGTCATATGTATAATGCCTAATCATATATTCCTTTTAAACAGTTCTTTCCTTCATCTGTTCCAATGCAGTGTTCATGATTCTATTATTACTCTTATCCTATTCTTCTCCCAAGCCTTCCATCAATCCTGCTTTATTTCTTTTTTTTTCTTTTGTGATTTTAGTAGAAATTTACAAAGTGATTGGGTTTCCATTCATTCCTTTTCCCTCCTTTCCCCTCCCCCAATTCACTTTGTAATGTATGTCCTGGTTTAGATAATTAATTGTTATACACAGAATGTCTAATTGTTCATTCATTTCAGATTGTCCTTCCCTTCACCTATTCTACTGTAGTGTTGATAATCTATCCATGCTTTTCCTTCTCTCCACTCCCTGTATCCATTCTATTTTTGGAACAGTGGTTTTATGTAATATTTGTCCTTATGTGACTGAGATATTTCACTCAGTATATTGTCTTTCAGACACATCCATATTGTGTAGTGTTTTATGAGTTTATTATTTTTTAGTGCTTCATAATATTTCATTGTGAATATACCAGTTTCTCTATCCACTGATGAGTACTTGAGCTGCTTCCATCTCTTTGCTAGTATGAATAGTGCTGCAATAAACATATTATTGTTGTCATGTGCCATTGAGTCAATGGTGACCCAGAGTGACCCTATATATAGCAGGTCTGAACCCTGTCCTGTTCCGAGCCAGTCTCACTAATTCCGACACACCAACCCCCATTTTGCCCCAGTTACTGTATCAATTCATCTCATCCTGGCTCTTCCTTTTCTGTGCTGTCCCTCCATCCTTCTGAACATGATTTCCTTCTCCAAGAACTGGTGCCTCCTGGGCACGTGCCCAAGGTATGTGAGACATAGCTTCAAAATTCTAGCCTCTAAGGAGAAACTTGGTTTTACCCTCTCCAGGACAGACCTATTTGTTTTCTTGGCAGATGGTGTGTTCAAAACTTTTCTACAGCAACACAATTTGAATTCTTCTTCTGTCATATTTAGTCATTGTCCAGCTCTCTAATGCATAGCAAATAATTGCAAATACCATGGCTTGGATCAGGTGCACCTTAGTCTCTAGAGTGACTTTGTTGCTTTTCAGTACTCCAGAGAGGTCCCTGACAGTAGATTTCCCCAATGCAATTTGTCTTTTGATTTTCTGACTGCTGAGTGTGCAAACATATAATTAAAATATTTTCATGATTTCAAATGATATTCTTCTCTCAGCCCTATTGTTGTTAGAGGTTGGCTTTGAGTTATCTTCATCTCATAGTGACCTTAGAACATAGTGTACATTAGAAAAAAAACACTTCCAGGTCTTAAGCTATCCTCACCATTGTTGCTGTGCTATAGCTTATTGTTACAGCCACGTGTCAGTACTTCTTTTGAGGGCCTTATTTTCACCAAACCTTTTGCTAAGCATGGCGTCTTTCTCCAAGGACTGATTCTTACTGATATAGCATGCCCCAAAGTATGTGAGATGAGTTCTTAAAATCCTCACTTTTATAGAGCCTTCTGGATACACTTCTTCCAGGGGGGATTTGTTAATATCCTTCACTAGCACTACAATTCAAAAGCCATCAGTTCTTCTTTGTTCTTTCTTATTATCCAACTTAAACACACATAAGACATGAAATATATTTGCTTCTTCTGGACATTTTGACATGAATGGATAAATCATGTACCATGTGGTCTTTTGTGACTAGCTATTTTCATTGTATATTTTCAAGATTCAATCATGTTATGTTGTTGTTGTTGTTAGGTGCTGTTGAGTCAAGTACAACTCATAGCTCATAGCAACCCTATGAACAAAAGATCTGAATCCTGTTCTATCCTTTGCCATCCTCACACTTCCCAACACACAAGAGTCCATTGCAGCAGTCACTGTGTCAATCCACCTGGTAGAGGGTCTTCCTCTCCTTTGCTGATCCTCCACCCTTCCCAGCATCATATCTCTCTGTAAGGAATAGCCCCTCCTAGCAGCACGACCAAAGTAGGTGAAGCAAAGTCTCATCATTCTTGTCTCCATGACATATTTGCTTGTTCTTTTGGCCATCCCTGGGATGTTCAGTGCTCTTTTCCAACATCTCAGCTCAATGGCATAAATTCTTCTGCCATCATTATTCATTGTCCAGTTCTCAGATGCATAGCAAGTGATTGGAAAGACTATTGCCTGAATCAGACAGTTAGTCTTCAAACTGCATCATTACTTCTCAATAATTTGAAGAGGTCTTTAACTGAAGATTTTCCCAGTGCAATGAATCTCCTTATTTCCTGACTGCTGGAACCATGGGTGTTAATTGTGGATCCAAGCAAGATGAAGCTGTTGGCAGTTTCAATCTCCTCTCCATCCATCATAATTTGCCTATCAGTCCAGTGGTAAGAATCTTTGTTTTTTTAACATTGAGATGCAATCCATGCCTAAGGCAGCACTTGTCTATCAGTTTACTGTACTGAAATATCTTGGGATTGCTGTGCTACTGAAAGCTGTGCCATTAATGTGTCAAATGGCATAAAGGTTACCCATGGTGGACATGTTTTGGTGGAGCTCCCTGATTAAGACTAGGGAGCAGGATGGACCACCTACTTCCTAAATAACAAGCCTTTGAAAATGCAGTGAACACGAAAGAAATGAAGATAGTTATAGTAGTGTTATTCATATTATAGCATATATTAATACTTACTCATTTTTGTTGCTAAATATTCCATTGTATGTTGCATTTTTATCCATTCACCAGTTGATGACCATTTGGTTTGTTTACAGATTTTAACCATTTTTGATATTTCTGACATGGATATTCATGTGTCAGTCTTTATATACCTATATGACAAATATTTTCATTTCTTTTTTGATAGATATGCACACATTCTGCTCTCATAGTTCTAGAATGGGTGAAAAGATGGATAATGAGAAGTAGAGAATTCATCTAGAATTTCTTTGTCTTAGCTAAGGTTATATGTAATAAACTGCCCAATTCTTTTCTTGAGTAGCTGCAATAGTTCACATTTCCTTTGGCAATGTGCGAAGCCTTTTTTTTCTGCAGGTCCTCACTAACACTTCTTATTGTCTACCTCTAGGATTATAGACATTCTAATGGGTGTGAAGTGATGCGAGAGCTCATTGTGGTTTTAATTTACACTTCACTATTGACTAATGAGGTTGAGGAAGCTTTGGGGCCTAGTGTTAAGAAGTTAGTTGTACTGTCAATCCTAAGGCATGTGTTTCAAATCCATCAATTGCTCTGCAGGATAAAAATGGGCTATCTCCTTCTTTGCAGCTTAAAATTCTACAATTCACCAGAGAGTCTGCTCTGAGTCATTTCTGACTCGACAGCATACAACAACAATAATGATGTCAAATATCTTTTCATGTGATAATTACCCATTCATATATTTTCTCCAATAAAATGCCTATTCAATTATTTTGGCTATTTTAAAATTACATTATTTAAAATTATAACTGTTCTCTTTATATTCTCGATGCAGGTCCCTTATCAGATAATTAGTTTGCAAATATTATCTGTTGGTTATCTTCTTACTTTCCTGATGCTGTCTTCTGAAACATGAATGTTAAAATTTTAATAAAGCCCACTTTATGAATTTTTCTTTTACAGATTGTGCTTAGTATCATATTTAAGAAATCTTTTCCAAATCTTAGATCTTATTGTGTGTTCTTACACAAGTTGCATTATTTTAGCTCTAAAAGTAATTTTGAATGAATTTTTATCTACAATGTAGAATCTAAATGAATAATTTCGTTGTGGGTATCCAACTGTCCTAGCACCATTTCTTGCAAAGATGGCTTATATATTGTTGCTTCTGCTATTATTAAACGTATGCCTTTACCGAAAACCTACCAGCCAGAAACAAACATTTGGGAATATCATCTCAGATAAGGATCTCATAACAGAATTTACAGAATATTCCTGGACCTCTAGAAGAAAAAGACTGACAACCCAATTACAAAATGGACTAAAGACATAGAAAGACTTTTCACGGAGAAAGACATTCAGAAGGTCAACAGACACATGAAGAAGTGCTCAAAATCACTGGCAAGGTGGCGAGCTCTGGTGGCCTAGTGGCAGGAAACTGTACTGCAATCCCAGAGGTGCTTGGTTCAAATCCACCAGATGCTCTGCTGAAGAGGGAGGAACAATCGCCTCCTGTACCAGTCAGATCCAATTTGAGGGTACACACATAAAATAAATAAATAAAAATGAAAAAAAATCACTGGCAATAAGAGAGATGCAAATCAAAACCACAATGAGATACTATCTCATCTCAGTAGCTGTGGCAAAGTTAAGCAGGGTAACAAGCTATAAATGTTGGAGAGGAAGTGGAAAGGTGAGAACTCTCATACACTGTTGGTGGGATTGTAAAATGGTACAATCATTCTGGAAGACAGTTTAGCATTTCCTCAAAAAAGTTTAACATAGAAACTTCATAAGACCTAGCTATTCTAATACTAGGAATATATCGCAGGAAAATTACAACTGAGACACAAACGGAGATCTGTTCATCCATGTTCATAACAGCATTATTCACCATTGCAAGCACATGGAAACAGGCCAAATGTCCAATTACAATCAAAAGAATTGAGAAATTGTGGTACATTTATACAATGGAATATTATGCAGCACTCAGGAGCAATGATTTTGAAAAATACTACATAATTTGGGAGAGACTGGAGAACATTATGCAGAGTGAACTAACTCAATTTCATAAGAACAAATACTGCATAAGACCATTATTGTAAAAATAGAAGGATATCTAGTAAAACATGTATGGGGACCCAAACAGGTAAGGGATGGAAAGAAAGGGGTGAGGATATATAGGGGCAAAACCACAGGGTTGCACAGTTTGGTGGGTGGAGCAAGGAGGTGAAGGAAATGGGAAGGATCTGGCAGAGAACTGAAAAGTTTGGGTAATGACGGCCAATATCCAATGGTGATGGTGATTGATTTTACAAAACATAATGCATGGGAATGATTGTCTGAAACACAATATGAATGAAGAATAGTGTGAAACACAATGTATATGACTTTGTTAGCAAACCAATATTAAATAAAAAGATATTTACAATAAATAAATCATCAAATGTACAATTTTTTTTAAGCAGACTGAAAAAAGTATGCCTTTAAAAAAAAAGGTAAAGTGAGTAGGTCATAAAGAATTGGTAGCTGAATGAAGATGAAGAGACTTCTGTATTGAAATTTTAAACACAAGTAATTTCTAAGAGAATGGAAATTTGGCTGATAATGTAAAGAATAACTTGAACCACATTTTTGTTTCTTTCCTTTGTCTTCCCCATCCCCTCCCCAGCCTTGCACCATCTCACTCCAGTAGCACTGAACATCTGTTTCTCTCCTTGGAGAGGAAGTGAAAGGTTTAGGTCAGGCATAACTACAAACTGGTTTTTTGTCCTGCTTTGTTCCCTTTTAAGAATTAAAAAAAGAAAAAAAACCAAAAAACCAAAAACCCCACCCTGCTGGATAATTTAAACACTGAGTTACCCTGTATTCCACAGTACTGCTATAATTTTTTTGAAACTGGTTTCCTTCAGGAAGAAGAACTGCTAGTGTGTTGTCTGAGTGTGATGAATAAATGCAACTGGTAACGTTCAAGGACACTGACAAGAATCAAACAAGATCATCTGAAAGTATGATAGGAATTTTTGGCTTTTCTGCTTAACTTCTCAGGAGAAATATCTTAAAGGAATATCACTAGACTCGAGAATCCTTGATAAGCAGATCCTACTCGTATCTGTGATGTTGTGTAGAGGAAACTACAAATAAGAATATTGTTGTTAGGTGCTGTCCAGTCGCCTGTGACCCATAGTGACCCTAGTTCCAACAACTCTGAAGCCTGCCCTGTCCTGAGCCAGTCTCATTAATTCCAACACACCAACCTGCATTGCACCAGATACTGTATCAATCCATCTCATCTAGGTCTTCCTTTCCTGCTCTGTCCCTCCATCCTCTTAAGCATGATGTCCTTCTCTAAGGATGGGTCTCCCCTGGCTACATGCTCAAAGTATGTGAGACGGAGCTTCAAAAGCCTAGCTTCCAAGGAGAAACTCAGTTTCACCCTCTCCAAGACAGACCTATTTGCTTTCTTGGCTGTCCATGGTATGATCAAGACTCTTCTCCAGAACCACAACTTGAAGCCATCGATTCTTCTTCTGTCATGTTTAGTCATTGTCCAGCTCTCTGGAGCATAACAAGTAATTGTGAAGATCATGGCCTGGATTAGGCACACCTTAGTCTCTAGACTGACATTGTTTCTTTTCAGCTTCTGGAGAGATCCCTGACAGCAGATTTTTCCAGTGCAATTTGTCTTTTGATTTCCTGACTGCTAGTATTAAGAGTGTTGATAGTGGGTCTGAACAAGCTGTAATTGTTAACAACCTCAGTTTCTTTTCCATTTATCATGGTGCTGCCAATAGTTTTCGTTATCTTCTGCAGTTGATTGACATCAGTTAGCAAGGCCATCAACCTTGATGAAGTCTGTCCTTAGAAGAATGTTATTTGTTCTGTTGTCTGAAATATAAATAAAGGATTAGGACATCTTCTTTTATGGAAATGTAGTAGGTTCTTCTTTTTGGGTGCTGAAATAGTAGCTATAACAGAGACGCTTTTCTAGTAGGGTTTGCCAAATGTCTCTCACAATCAAGGCCATGGCATAATAGTGCTTTGTTTTTGTTAGGTGCCATTAAGTCTAGTACAACTCACGGTGACCCTGTGAATAACATATCTGATCCTTGTCCTATCCTGTGCCATCCTCCATCTCTGACACACTTGAGTCTATTGCTGCAGTCACTGTGGTGCTAATCCACCTCATTGAGGTTCTTCTTCTCTTTCATTGACTATCCATCTTTCCAAATCTGATATTCCTTTTTGAGGACATGATGCCAAAATAATAATTGCAGTAATGATAATAAAATACCTACTCTTTGTATAAACCTAAGGTTATTGAATTGATTCTGATTCAGGTGATCCCATGTGTTACAGAGTAGAACTGTCCACAATCGTTATGCTAGCAGATAACCGTGAGCAAAACAGTGGCCTTCTTTTTTTTAAATTTTTCATTTTTATTGTATTATTTTTTACGTGTACTGTCAAATCAGATCTGACTGGTACAGTATAGGATTGCCCCCCCCTTCTCCAGCAGAGCATCTGGTGGATTTGAACCGCGTACCTCTGTGATTGCAGTGCAGCGTCTTGCCACTAGGCAGCCAGAGCTCCCTAACAGTGGCCTTCTTCGGTCATTCACTCATCATTGCTGTTTAACTCAGGGAAAAGACTCAAAAGGTGGCCCTTTCCAGACAGATAAGAAAGGAGGACAGGTTATTCCGAATGAGAATGTGGAGCTCATTTGGAACAGGTGGTGGCTGATGACATAAAACCAGGAAAAATATACCATAGGTAGTGACCTTCTTCATTGTTGCTTAAAAATGGACCCTGCTCAGCTGCTTAAGGAAACTCACACAATATTTTATCTAAACTTACTATTAGGGAGTTTGAAAAAGCTTTAAATTTTTTTTTAAAAAAGAAAAATCTTTAAACGTCTGCAAAGGATCACTTTATCATGATATACTGATATTTGGACTCTTTAGTTGGTTTCTGATAACATGACATCTTTTAGATATTAATAATACCCTTTAATAAGTCCAGGAACAATATCAGAGTGTTTCTCCTTTTTGTCATGAAATAATGAGGCATACATAAAATCATGTGTGTGTGTATACATGTGTGTTTGCACACAATGGCAGTTATAATTTTTTCGTGTCCTTTTAAATTGTATTATAGGGAGGGAGCTCTGGTGGCCTAATGGTATGAAACTACACTGCAATCCCAAAGACACAGTTTGAATCCACCAGCTGCTCCATGGAGTAGGATGAGCAATCTCCTCCCATGCAGTTTACCGCCTTTGGAAACCTGCTAGAGCTGTGAGTCAGTTCTGACTTGAAGTTACACAACAACAACCTGATATGGTAGGCACTGTGTATTAAATCATTGTACTTTATAAGCATTTCTTCATTTGATGATTACAATATCTCTGTAAAGAAGAACTGATGCTTTTGGATTGTGGTGTTGGCAAGGAGGATTTATTGCTTATATCATGGATGGCCAAAAGAATAAAGAAATTTCTCTTGGCAGGAGGCAAGGATGGTAAAACATGCTCTGGGCATGTTGTCAGCAGGCCACAGTTCTTGGAAGAAGAGCTGTGAAAAGTCGAGGGTCAGCAAAAGAGAAGACCCTCAATGAGATGGATTGACACACTCACTGCAAGAACTGGATTTGATCATGGTGAAGATTGTGAGGACCGTACAGGTTAGGACAGTTTCAATCTGTTGCTCAAAGGGTCACTATGGGCTATGGTCCACAGCACTTAACAACAAGAATGACAATAGATTAAGTACTGTTTTGTTGTTTTAAGAATTTTTTTGGTTTTTTTAATTTAAATTTTATTCTATTTACAAAGTTTGAATACATTGTTGCTCACAAAAGATCCTTCCCATTTCCTTCACCCTACCCACTCATTGAATTGTGCAACCCTATGATTAACACCCTACACCCCGACCCATCCTCACCCCTCCATTTCCACCTCCTCCCTCCTTGGATCCTCATACTCCTTCTACAATAATGATTTTATACAGTATTTGTCCTTGTGTGACTGAGTTAGTTCACTCAGCGTAATGCTCTCCAGTCCCTCCAAAGTTAGGTAGTAATTTAAGGATTATTATTTTTATGTCAAAAATGAGGAGGCTAAGTCTCAAACAGGTAAAGTTAGTTATCATAAATTACACATACACAGCTGGTGCTTAGCAGAAGTGGGATTTGAAGCTAACTAGTCAATCCCCAGGGAGCTATGGTGAGATAGTCCATAGGGAGTTGCACTACTAACCCACCTTTGACAGTTTGAATCCCACAGTTGCTTTATAGGAGAAATATGGAAAAACTCCTATGAGATTTATAGTCTCAGAAACCTGATAGTCAGCTATGAGTTTGTTCCAATGGAGAAAAGAGTCAGTCTACAAAGTATGGCTGCTGTTGTGTCATTGAGTTGATTCTGGCTCTTAATGACCCTCTAGGAGGTCTAGAATTACTAGGATTACTCCACAGGGTTTCCTAGGCTGTATGTAAGCTTTAAGCAAGCAGAATGCCAGGTCTTTTCCCCCAAGGTGCAGCTGATATCATCAAACAGCCAACTTTTGGGGTAGAATCCTGGTGCCTTAATCATTATGCCATCAGGATTTCCTACAAAGCATCTCATCAGGTTTTTAATATTTATCCTTTAAGAATTCACTGAGTTGTCTTCATTAGAGTTGTGGGTTGATGACTTTTATTTCAAGAAGAGATTCAATAAGAGTTTCTCTTAGGTTTACCTCCTAAGGCATTGTAGTCAATTGGTAAATCTCACTTCAAAGTTGCCCTTGTCTCTGTCACCTGTAATTTCCGTTTTGTGGTCTGGCTGGGCCTCTTGGGGCAGCCATTCTAGTCCTAGTTTCAGGGCTGCTCTGACAAGGGCATCTGGGGAACTCCCAGGGTGCTCTCAACACATGACACATATTAAGTGGACAGAGATGATGGTAACAACTTCCTCTCTGACTCATGCTAGGAGAAGACACTAGTCTTTTCTCTACCATTCTTTCAACCAGCTGTCTTACCATCAGGACTTGGGGATGGTTACAACACAGACAATCCACTATGACATCACTAGCTCACAGAAAGTGACTTCACAAGGTGCAATAACAAGAGCAATAGGAAGTAGACAGAGTCATCAGTTCTACTGTTTTCAAGACATCTGCAATACTAGAGAAATAAATGCCCGCTAACAAAACTCTGTAGCTTCCAAGAGTTTTTCCTGAAATGGACAGGAAGAAGTTTTTCTAGAATTGACTAGTTTCAGTACATTTTATTTCAGATGGTATGCTTAACAGCACCCCAGGCAAACTTTCAGAACCATGACATTAGCGTGAAAGGGTTAATCTGGGCTCCTGTGTGCCTCTGCATTGAGGAAAGGTGATAAGCTGTGGTTTCTTCAGAGCCCGTGACCCATCCTGTGATGTGCAGTGGGGTTTACATGGTGACCCTGTGGACAGTGCTCTGCAGGCTTATGGCCCAGGTCACTCTGATTCAGGGCAGTGATAGTGAGGTGGCTGGGATGGTCCAGGCATAACTTTTTTTCCTTTCTTGCCTTTCCTTCTCCCTAGACCTCTGTTATTATCTCTCCGAGTGTTTATGAGATGCTTTGTAGAAATAACAGAATCATGTCTAGACATACTATTGTCCAGAAATTATCATTTCCCCCTGCCCTCTCATTTTAACCACTTTGTAGTAAATTCGGAAGGCACAGAAAAGAACTGACATTATTAACTCAGAAGCAATTACTGCTACCAGATTTTTGGGTCCCCACCCCTTCTAATCTTCTGTGCTGAAGCTTTGTTGTCCTCAAATTAAAAACACAGTCCCAGCCCAAGAAAAAGTTACAATTCATAAGGTCAATGTGAGTCAGAAAAATTAAGACAAAAATAAGACTATAAATCAGATAACATTTGGAATAAGGATGATGATTAAGAAATAGCAACCCCAATCTTTCTATGAATGTATCTGCTAAATTTTTACACTGAAAAGAGAAATGATAAGAATCCACATAAAGAAATAATTTAGGAAAATGGGTGTATCTTTCTCAGTGGAGAGACTACTGTTAGTTACATAGTGGCCACAAAATAATAAGGGAATGAGCATAGTGAAAATAGATGAAAGCAAGTAGAGGATTGACTAGGAGCACAGGGAGTTAGAAATTATTTAGTAAATGCTAAAAGCTCACTGAGTTGGGTTAAGTGCTTATGAGACACATAGTGTCTGAAGTCAGTGTCGTTCTACTTTTTCTACAACTCACTGTGTCTTTTTGGTAATTTATATATCTCCTTTCCTCCTGTTTCCTCCTCTGTATCTAGTTGTTCTGGAGTTGATTCTGACTCATGATGACCCCATGTGTGTCAGAGAACTGTACTCTGTAGTGTTTTCAAATAAGTTGACTTTTTTTTTTTGGCAGTAGATTCCCAGGCCTTTCTTCTGATGCACTTCTGGAAAGACTTGAAATTCCCGGATTTCAGTTAGCAACTGAGCACATTAACTATTTGCATCCCAGGGTTACTTCTCATCCAACGAGACAGAGCAAACAGGCTATTGTAAATATTGGATGAGGTAATTCTTATGAAAAGTTTAATAACTTTTTTTCACAAAATAGTTTGTTAACAAAGCTGATAGGATCCTGGGAGAATGGGCTACAAGGAGGATAGAAAAACAATCAGTGCCTTCTAGTTGTGTTGCTGGAGAGGAGTCTTGAACATACAATGGACTATCAAGAAAACAAATAGGATGAAACCAAGTTTTTTCTTGGAGGGTAGGATTTTGAAGCTCTGTCTCACATACTTTAAGCATGTGGCCAGGAGAGACTGGTCCTTGGAGAAGGAGATTATGCTTGGAAGGGTGGAGGGAAAGCACAGGACAGAAGACCCCAGATGAGATGGAGTGATACAGTAACTAGGGCAATGGGGGTATGTGAATCAGAGTCAATGAGACTGGCTCAGGACAGGGCAGGCTTCAGAGCTATTGTATATAGGGTTGAAAAATGGGGTTGCCTTTATAGTAAAAAAAAGTAATTTCTAGATCCATCTTGAAGTACAACACCGTGAGTGACAGGATTATATCCATACGCTTACAAGGAAGTCCAGTGAATACCACTATCATTCAGATATATGCACCAACAACCAGAGCCAAAGAAGAAGAAATAGATGATTTCTACCAACGTTT
>NW_006399835.1:11779585-11791780 GCF_000299155.1 Elephantulus edwardii | reverse complement strand
AGCAGCAGCAGCAACAAGTGCCTGGGAAATGCTAGGCTTTAAAGAAGAATAGACTTTTATTAGGACATTCTTTCGCCTCCCTAGTTCTCTGTAGTAGTAAATCATAAGCGTTATGTCTTTACCTATTTTCCTTCCCCTTTTCCTAGAGATTGAAAAATTAAAGTTGTCCCTTTGAGTTGCTTTAAATAATCATTAATTTATCAGTTAACATGGGAAAGTAAGCATTCACCAGGTGTTTCTGAAAATTCCAGATTTCCCTAAAAATGGCTTTATCGTCATAAAAAGCTTAGAGAGTATTAGTTTTTTAATATTAATAAGGTCACAAACATTTCCACAATTAATATTGTAAAATTAAAAAATATGTAAAAGTAATTGTTTATCTTAGAAAATGTAATGTTGGATGCATCTGGACCCATGACAGCTTGACTCCTGTGGCCTCAGAACTGACCCTGTGAACCAGTTGGATGGACGTGGAGAAAGGCAGCAAAGGAATCTGAATGTATATTGGTGATATATATGTTGTTGTTGTTGTTATGTGCTGTTGATTTGCCTGTGACTCATAGCAACCCTATGTACAACAGCCCTAAACCCTGCTCTATCCTGTGCCAATCTTATTGTCTCTGACATACCTACCCACATTACCCAAGCCCCTGAATGAATACATCTCATTGAGGGTCTTCCTCACTTGCCCTGCCCATCCAACTTCCTGAGCATGACGTCCCTCTCCAAAGACTGGTCCTTCTTGAAACATGTGTAAAGTATGTTAGATGAAGCTCCAGAATCCTTGCCTTTAAGGAGCTGCCTGGCTTAATCCTTTCCAGGACAAACCTGTTCATTCTCTTAGCAATCCATGGTACATCCAATACTCTTCTCCAACACCACATCTCAAAGGCATCAATTCTCTTTTTATCATCTCTATTCATTGTCCAGCTTTCTGACTCATAGCAAGTGATTATAAAGACCATGGCCTGTATCAGGCACACCTTAGTCTCTAGACTGACATCATTTCTCTTCAGTATTTTGGAGCAGTCTCTGTGACAACAGACTTTCCCAACACAATATATCTTTTAATTTCCTGGCTGCTGGTGCCAAGAGTGTTGATCATGGAACCAAGCAAACAATAGATGTTTACAATCTCAATCTCTTCACCATGTGTCATGATGCTGCCAATAGGCCCAGTGGTGAGAATCTTTGTTTTCTTGATGTTGAGCTTCAATACATATTGAAGGCTTCAGTCCTTGACCTTCTGCAGCAAGCACTTCAGGTCCTCCTGCGTTTTGGCAAGCAGATCCCTTTTACCCAGTATTGACTTTGTTGAGCATGAGAATAGGCTAATTTGTAAAAGATGCAAATGAAATGCTAGTGTTTATTGTTTTTATGAGGAGTTTTGGTGGCCCACTGGGCAAAAAGTTGTACATTAAAGAGCATGAAAATGGCACAGGATTGCACATAAATCAGGGGCCTACTCAGTGGCAAATAACCACAGAACTATAGGACCAACTAAACAAAGCACTTTTTTCCTCCTCCAATAAACCTTTTGTTAAGACAGTCAGCTGGTTGTTTTCTGGATAATAACTCTTCAAAAGCACTATTGGATTATGGTTTAGGGATCTGCCTAACAGCCTGCTGGAAAGATTAGGCCATTTCCCTAAAACAGAAGACAAAAGGTAGAAAATATATCTGAGACACACCAACCTTTCAATGAAATGGAATCTGACGTCTGCTAGATTGTTCAAGGTGTTATTGTTTTATGAAAGTACCCTTCTTGTGGAGTTATCAGAAACTAATGTTGAATCAATTAAAAACTGAGTAATAACATTCACCAGTCACATTTTCTTCAGCTGAACTTTGATGTAAGGGTCTATTGATTGTGGAGAATTGAGGCTGGCAATAAAGGGGGGGAGGAACCCCACACCAAAACCAAACAAGCAACAGAAAGAAAACACTCCAAATCAAGATACTGTGGAAATAAACAGCTTTTGGCATAACAATATGTAAGTGCTTTCTCACCCATGTTCCCTTACTAACAGGAATATGAGTGTATCTATAAAGCTGCCTTGTAGCAACTTCCTAATGAGCATGACTAATACTAATAACAACCTGTGTTTGACAATATTTTATAATTCACAGAGGACTATGGCAAATGCTTCTCAAACTTTAATATATGTACAAATAACTAGAGGATCTTGTTAAAATGCCAGTACTAATTTAGTAGATTTAGGGTGCGGTCTGAGTTTGCCTTTCTAACAAATTTCCAGGTGGTGCAAATGTTGCTATTTCATAAATGTCACTTGAAGGGGGGAGGGGAAAAGAGGAAAGGGGAAAAAGAGGAGGATGGAGAGAGAAATACTATTGTTGTTGTGCACCATAGAGTTGGAACCGATTCATATCTGACCCTCTGGTGGGTTTCCAGAGGCAGCTAATCACATGGGAGGATATATAATGATTTATTTGGTACTAAATTTTCTAATATCTTACTTTGCAAACTATTAAAAGATGGTTGAGTGTCTGGAAAACAATGTATTCAAATTTTGTAAACAAACTAGTATAATAGTACTACTACTAGTAATAATAATGTAGTTGAGTAAAATATTTAAATATCTTTGTAAAAAAGTAAGTTTCATTCATCCAAAATAAAACTATTGATTGCTTATTATCTTAGGCATGTGGTATAAAGCAATGAACAAACCACATTCAATTGTTATTAACTCCATAGAGCCAATATGCTGATGAGAAAAGGGAGGAAAAATAATATACCTGCTTTACTTTATTTGCATAATTTCTATAAATTTTAAGAACCATGTGCAAAGAATTTATAAATTGAGGAACTGGTACATGGTATCTCTGGAGAACGGGGGTAGTACTGAAAAATGGCACGGTTATGTGGGAATTCTGCTTTATTCTGGAACATCTCTATTAAAATCCACACAGACCTTTGTAGGGAGGAGGCATGCACAAGGCCTGCAGAACACATGCAGACAAGTGGGCCTGCGAGCCTCACTACACTCAGAGCAACAACATTAATCAGCCTTAGTGAGACACAAGCCCAAGAATTCTCTCACCAAGTTCTTATAATGCTCAGAATAAAGATGACTCTTCACATTTTGCACACCGACTGCATGATTACACTCAAAACAATGTGCACAGACTGCTATTCCTATTACTCTACACACCTGTACGGTTAGACATAAAACAATGATACAGCACAGTACTACTGTGCTTGCTCAGACATGGCTGCAGTCTGTTTAAAATGGTTTATTTTCTGCTTAAAATAGTTTATTGTATATAAAGCACATAATAATTTAGTACAAATCTGCTTCCTGGGCATCCACAACACAGTGCAGTTCTCAGCAGGAGGTATTGGCTTAAATGTATTTAAAAAGTAGTTAGAGCTCCTCTCCCAAACAGTTAAAAAATTATTTTATGCCCCAATCCATGCTGACGGAGGCTGACAATAACTCACTAGAGAGGTAAATCAGAGAGTGTCAGTACTATGGTCCTATAGAGTTGAGAGTATGATTCTGAAGATGAAGTTTTGATCTTCTGAACTGAGATCCACACATCTCTTTTGAAATTAGCTTCCCCAAAGTTGACAAATAGGTGTATGTCTTGTAGAGAGGAGACTGGAAAATCCTCAAGAAGAGAGCCATAATGGCACTGACATTGTGGGAGGAAGATCTACAAGAAAATGAGCCAGCTAGGTGATTCTAGTTTATTCATTCCAATACTGTCAAGTCCCCAACAGGATAGTCAAGCCCCAAACATAGGCTCAGCACTTTGAAACAGCTCTTTGGGGCCATACTCTTAAATATAAACAGACAACAAGGTCACTAGCAACTGGAGAAAGATTTTGCTGTGAAAAATAAAGACTATAACATACACACAGCAACTTGGTAGAAAAGGATTTTTTTAGGGGAAAAGTGCCTTAAAAAAATTCCATATTTTTACTACATTTATGAAAAAGAACAGGATACTTGTGAAAGAATCAATTGGAAACTCTTAGAAATGAAAAATATGGTAATGGAAATGAAGGCCTCAATGAGAAATGTTGGGAGATAAAATTGAGGAAATCTACAAATAAATGAGCACAAGGAAAGGAGATGAAAAAAAATACTAAGATTTAGAAGATCAAGCCAGGCGCTCCAAGATTTTGATAACAGGAGCTCCACAGGGTAAGAAAGGGAATAATAGTGAGCATAGGAGAGAGGAAGATATAATACAAATAATATTTATAGAATGAAATGTTAAAGCTTCCGTGTTGAAAAGACCAATAGTGTACTTTGGACTGTGGATAAAAATTGGTTAACTGAAAGGCATATTGCTTTATAATTTTATAATACTGGGAAACAAGAAATTTTACAAACTTCCAGGAAGGAAAACCCCCTCAAAACATTTACAGTGGTTCAATATCAGAAAACCAGTCGGTGTAATTCATCACATTAACAAAGCAAAGAACCAGAACCACATGATTCTGTCAATTAATAAAGAAAAGGCCTTTGACAAAATCCAACACCCTTTCCTGATTAAAACACTCAAAAAAATAGGAATAGAGGGGAATTTCCTCAACATAGTGAAAAGTATATATGCAAAAGTATATATGCCAACATAATTCTCAATGGAGAGAGATTAAAGGCATTCTTTTGAAAACAGGAACTAGGCAAGGATGCCCACTGTAACCTCTCCTATTCAGTATTGTACTGGAAGTCTAAGTGATAGCTGTAAGACAAGAGAAAGAAATCAGAGGTATCCAGATTGGCAAAGAGAAGGTAAAATAATCTCTATATGCATATGAGATGATGCTGTTGTTATGTGCTGTTGAGTCATTTGAGACTCATAGTGACCCTATGTACAACAGCCCTAAACCCTGCTCTATCCTTTGCCAATCGCATTGCCTCTGACACACCCATACCGATTACCCCAGTCACTGAATCAATCCATCTCATTGAGGGTCTTCCCCTCCTGAGCTGTTCCTCAACCTTACCAAGCATGACGTCCCTCTCCAAGGACCTGTCTCTCCTTACAACATGTCCAAAGTATGTCAGACGAAGCCCCAGAATCCTTGCCTCCAAGGAGTAGCCTGGTTTAACCCTCTCTAGGATGAATCTGTTTGTTTTCTTGGCAGTCCAGGGTACATTCAATACTTTTCTCCAGCCCCACAGCTCAAAGGCATCAATTCTTTTATCTTCCCTAGTCACTGTCCAACTCTCTGATGCATAACAAGTGATTGCAAAGACCATGGCCTGTATCAGACACACCTTACTCTCCAGAGAGACACCGTGGGTCTTGAGTACTTTAGAGAGGTTCCTAACAGCAGATTTTTCCATAGCAATACGTCTTTTGATTTCCTGGCTGTGAGTGCCAAGAATGTTGAGCGTGGAGCCACGCAAACTGAAGCTGTGAACAATCTCAATCTCTTTACCATCCATCCTGATGCTACCAATTGGTCCAGTGGTGAGAATTTTTGTCTTCTTTACATTGAGCCTCAGTCCATACTGAAGGCTTGACCCTCTGCAGCAAGTGCATGAGGTCCTCCTCAGTTTCGGCAAGCAGGGTTGTGTCATCTGCATAATGCAGATTGTTAATAGATCTTCCACCAATTCTGATGCCACACTTCTCCTCATAGAGCCCAGCCTCTCAGATAATCTGCTCTGCATACAGGTTGAAAAGGTATGGAGATAGGACACATTCCTGGTGTACACCCTTCCCAATTTTGAACCATGTGGTGTTACCTTGCTCTGTTCTGATGACTGCCTCTTGGTCCAAGTATAGGTTTCGCATTAGCACGATTAAATGTTCTGGGATTCCCATTCTTCTCAGAGTCAGCCACAGTTTGTTATGATCCACACAGTCAAACGACTTTGTATAATCAATGAAACAGAGGTAAGATATTCTTCTGGTATTCCCTGCTTTCAGCTAGGATCCATCTAACATCAGCAACAATATCCCTAGTACCACGACCCCTTCTAAACCCAGCCTGGACTTCCGGCAGGAGATGATAGTATATTAAAAAAAACACTAAAGACTCTGTGAGAAAACTACTGGACATAGTTGACCAATTCAGCAAAGTGGCAGGATACAAGACCAACATACAAAAATCAATTGGATCTCTCTACAGTGACAAATATAGAACTGGACCTA
Organism: Elephantulus edwardii; assembly: GCF_000299155.1. Lineage (NCBI taxonomy): Eukaryota > Metazoa > Chordata > Mammalia > Macroscelidea > Macroscelididae > Elephantulus > Elephantulus edwardii. The sequence continues at coordinate 11,785,642 of NW_006399835.1, read as the reverse complement.
AGAAAAACTTTACTTATCACAATAGCTAATCACAAGATTAAATACTTCAGAGAAAATCTAACTAGAAACTCAAAAGGCCTAGTCAAAGAAAAATACAAAACATTACTATAAGAAACAAAGAGACCTGGAGAAAAAGAAGAATATACCATGCTCTTGGATATGAAGACTCAATATTTTGAAAATGACAATTCTACCAAAGGCAAATTACAAGTTCAATGAAATCCCAATACAAGTTCCATTTTTCAACAAGATGGAAAAGACAATTTCCAATTCATCTGGAATGGAAAGAGACCCCAAATAAGTAGACTGGGGAAAAAATTTTTTGGTAATGACATGTCTGATAAGGGACTTATATCTAGAGTTTGTAGAAAACTCCAGCACCTCAACAAGATAAACAATCCAATTACAAAATAGGCACAGGATATGAACAGACACTTCACCAAAGAAGACATTCAGATGACGAATAAACATGTGAAGAAATGTTCAAAATCCCTAGCTCTAAGAGAGATGTAAATCAAAACAAATATGAGATATCATCTCATCCTAGTAAGAATAGCAAAATTTAGCCGAACAGCAAACATCAAATGCTGCCGAGGTTGCAGAGAAACTGGGACTCTTATTCACTGTTGGTGGGAGTGTAAAATGGTGCAACCCCTGTGGAAAGCAGTATGGTGCTCTCTCAAAAAGTTGGAAGTAAAAATACCATTTAACCCAGCAATTGTACTACTGGGAATACACCCTAAAAACGCAGAAGTGCCACCCAAATAGATGTATGCACACTCACGTTTATTGCTTCATTGTTCGCAATAGCAAAGAGATTGAAGCAATCCAAGTGCCCATCAACAAATGAGTGGATAGAGAAACCGTGATATAGTCACACAATGGAATACAATGCAGCACTGAAAAACAAGGAACTCATAAAATATTATACAAAATGGGTGACCCTGGAGGACATTATGCTGAGTGAAATATCTCAGTCACAAAAGGATAAATTCTGCATAATTCCATTATTACAAAACAGGACTAACATGGGGGTTGGAGGAATCTAAGAGGGGGATAAATAATGTGCATGGCTTTGAAATAGAAAAGGGGAAAGAACTGTGTAAAAGAAATATATGATTAGGTATTATTTGCATGACAACAGTCCAGAATAAGAGGTACCAAAGTGAACTGGGGTGTGGAGGAGGGGAAGAGAGATAATTGTGCAACAATGAAAGAATCTTTTTTAAAGAGAAAAGTGAACCTGGAGGTGGGGTATGGAGGAAAATGTGCATTGATGAATGAAAGGAAATTCAAATTTTTTGTAAACTTTAGTCAAAACATCAGTTAAAAATTTAATAAAAACAAACAAAAAAACACCACCACACCAAAACAAAACCAGAAAAATCAATTTACAAACAAATAAGCACAACAATTATGTGTTGCTTCACAGTAGTAGTAGAGGACAGAATACAATGCCTGCAAACTTCTGAGGACAATGATTCTAAGAAAATAATGCTAAAAAAGTTCTTTAAAAATTCCAAGTCATTGTTGTTGTTGCTGTTAGGTCTCATCTGTTGGCTCTGAGTTGTAGACACCTCTGTGAATGACTGAGCAAACCCTTACCCTGTCTGGTACCATCCTCACAATCTCTGCTTGATTAAATCTGTTATTGTAGTCACTGGGTCAGTCGTCTTTTAGGATCTTTCTCTCCTTCACTGGTCCTTTTCCCCGTAAACATGATGCCCTTTTTAAAAGAATTAATTCCTCCTGCTAACTTGAGCTCTGGTAACCTAGAGGGTCAGAAGTTAGGCTGCCAATTCTAAGTCAGCCTGTTTGAATTTAGTGACTGTGATAGAGAAGGATGGACAATTGTTGGAAGCAGATTTTCCCACTGCTATATATGTCTCTTGGTTTCCTGACTTCTGCCTCCACGGATCTTGATTGTGGAACAGGTATAAAGAAGTCATTGACAATTTAAATATTTTCTCCATTTATCATGATGTTTACTATTGGTTCAGAGGTGAGGATTTTTGTTTTGTCAATGTTGAACTATAATCCATATTGCAGCCATTGTTCTTCAGCAAGTACTTTAAGTCTTTTAGTTTTCAGCAAGCAAGCTTATATCATCTGTGTGTCTCAGGTTGTTGATGAGCCTTCCTTAATTCTGATGCCACTTTGTTCTTAATCTAGCCCAGCTTCTTACATTATTTGCTTAGCATACATATTGAATAAATGTTGTGAAAGAATACAACCATAACACATATAATTTATGGTGCGCCTGGTACAGGCCATGTTCTTTGAAATTAGTTGCTATGTATCAGAAAACTGGACAATGACTAGGGATAATAGAAGGAGAACTGATGGCTTTGAGCTGTGGTGTTGGAGAAGAGTGTTGAATATACCATGGACTGCTAAGAAAATGAACAGGGTCATCCTGGAGAGGGTGATGCCAGGTTACTCCTTGGAGGCAAGGATTCTGAAGCTTTGTCTGACATACTTTGTCTGACATATGTTGCATGTAACATGTAACAACAACAACAACAAACCAGGCAGTGTTTCCTTGTTCTGTTTGGACAACTGCACCTTGGTCAATGTACCGATTCCACTGGAGCCCAACTTCTGGCCCTTTCCTATGGATTTACTGCTGTAGCCCTTTTTGAATTTGTTGGATCATACTATTTTTGGAATGGACCTAAATATGAGCATATTCCAGTAGGATGGTCATATTTCTTGTCATAGATGATTATGTCCAGGGCTGCATATATTTATTGAAACACCTGTTTGTTTTCTTTTAATTCCTGGAGCCTTATTTTTTGCCAACACCTTTATTGCAGCCTGAGCTTCTTTCAGTATCATTGATTGTTCTTCCCCACTTTTAGCTATCTTTGCTTTATTTTTTGTAACATAATATATGGTTTAATGTAATCTATTCCACTCTCCTTCTCCACTTCCTGGAGGTGGTCACTGTCCTAGAGGAGATATGTACTTTTTTCATCTTTATCTTCTATGCTGCTAGTACAATGTCCATGGAACTATAAACATTAAGTAATATTGTTTTGAGATTTTTTTCTTTTTTAAAATTCATTGTTGCACATTTTATTTTCTTCTCCTCATCCTCCAGCCCACTCTGCAATGCAGTCCTTATTCCAGATTGTTGTCATACATATAATGACTAATCATATATTTCTTTTAGACAATTCTTGCCTTCATCTGTTTTAATGTAGTGTTCATTAACTATCTACTCTTTTCCCATTCTCTCCCCAATCCCTCCCCCATGTATGTCCCATTTTATAACAGTTGTATTATACATTATTTGTCCTTTTGTGACTGAGATAGTTCATTCAGCATAATGTCCTCCAAGGTCACTCATGTTGTGTAATGTTTTACAAGCTCATTGTTTTTCAATGTTGCATAATATTCCATTGTGAATGTACCGCAGTTTTTCTATTCACTCATTTGTTGATGGGCTCTTGGGTTGCTTCCATCTCTTTTTAATTGGGAATAATGCAGCAATAAACATGGGTGTGTATACATCTGTTTGAGTCGTGGCCCTGGTTTCTTGAGGGAATATTCCCCGTAGTGGATTGCTGGGTCAAATGATATTCGTATTTCCAACTTTTTGAGAAAGTGACTGACTGCCTTCCATGGGGGTTATACCATTTTACATTCCCACCAGCAGGGAGAAAGGATTCCAATCTCTCCACAATCTTGCCAGCATTTGTTGTTTACTGCTCTGTTGAACTTTGCTGTTGTTGCTGGAGTATCATTGATTTTTGATAATATACTGCTTCCTGAAATGATTCAGTGTTGACTAATTTTTTTGGTACAGTGACTCTGTATTCCCTCCATCTTCTTTTGATAGTTCGTAAATAATTCAAGATCTTGCCCATAGAATCCTTCAGTATTATAACTCCAGGAATTTTGAAAGCTTTCCAACCCAAGGGTCTCATCTTTGACACTATATCCAATGATGGATATGATGACATTATTAATAGAGTTTTCAAGGACCTGTTATTTCAGAAGTGGATGGCTAGTTCTGCTTCTTAGTCTTTCCATGGAAGCTCTACAATACCTTATTGTTCCTTCTATTTTTAGCACTTATTCTGTTGTAATTAGCAGTGGGTTATCAATTTTCTCATATTTTGAGTTCAGGAGAGGTATCTTTAGTTTAAAAATTCTAAATGCCTGATTTAGTGCATCAAAGAAGAGGTGCTCTATAATTGCTTACTATTTGACATCAACCAATTTTATGTATAATGCCAACCTAAAAATATTTATGAGGAGATAGTTTATGATGAGTTTATTTGACAGTGAACTTGTATTGTTTCCCCCTTTATGCAAAATTCTAGGATGAAATGAAAAGGAGAGAAAAGGGGGAGAAGCTCTGGGTCTTCCTACAAACAACAAGTAGTCTATGAATTAAGGTCTTTGTCCTTGAATAAATTCAGAATTAGCACATTTCCTCAGAGGAGCTAGAACCATAAATTTACTCTGAGTGGCTTCCACCGTGTCCAGTGCAGAGGAGAAGAATTTTGTTATATAATTAAAACCCATGTCAGTACATCTGACACAGATGCTCCAGTGTGAGTCATTGCAAAATCATCATAAAACTTAGTGTGAAATGAAACTGGTCCAGGTGAGGCTGGTCCCTCAGAGATGGAAAGTCCAATGTGGTGCAATATGTACTGTAGGTAAGGCAGTGGGTGTAAATTTGGACACCAAGATGCCTCTGGCTCCCCTCCCCTGTGCTCAATTCCCAGACTTTTCTTGGAAGTAGGGCTTCAAACTGGTTTATTCTGGTTCAACTCCCTGAATCAGAAGCTACATTTTAATAAGATTCTTAGGTGACTCTTATTTATTCAGGCAGATTCTGATTCAATAAAAATACAGATTCTGATTCAATATATCTGGTGTGGAAATGCAGATTATCAACAGGATGTCCAACAGGAATGAAATGTAAATTATCAACAGGGTGTCCAACAGGAGTACACTGTTGGAAGCCCTGCTTGTAAGCCCTCTTTTGAACCTCTGTTATGTAGAGCAAAGCTTCTCAGACTTTAGTGCACTTCAGAATCACTCCTTAGACTTGTTAAAACACAGACCCAGAGTTCCACATCTAGGGATTCTACTGTTGTAGGTTGTAGTGGGATCTGGAAGTTTCATTGTCAGCAAGATCCTATGCGATGCTGTTGCCTCTGCTAATTAGTGTGTAGGTCACATTGTGTAGCAGCAAATTCAGAATTCTGAGTCAGATATGAATGGCAGATGAGTTTAACAGATATGAGTGAATGGAAAAAAAAGCGAATGTGTTTCATGCTTCTAGAGATTATTTTTAATTGAAATATATAGTATAAACCGAGAAGTGTGCAAAATGTTGTTGAACAAATAAGCACTTTTTAGTTAATAAAAAATGACTTAAAACCCTTATGTATCCTCCAGCCGGACTGAGAGAGAACTATCTTAGTGGTAAGGAATTGCAGTGCCAACCCAAAGTCACCCAGTTCAAATCTACCAGTTATTCTATGGGATAAAGATAGCCAATCTCCTCCTGTGTGATTTACTGCCTCTGAAAGTACAGTGTAGGATCAGCTGTGAGTTGATTCTGACTCAATGGTGTATAAAAACCAACTAGGATGATTTAGAGTCATAGAAGCTCAATGATTAAGCACTCAGCTGCTAACCCAAATGTTGGCAGTTTAAAACCCAGCAGCCACTCCAAAAGAAGGTGTGGTAGTCGGCTTGTGTAAAGATTACAGTCATGAAAACCCAATAGGGTAATTCTACTATGCTCCATTGGATCATTCTTGAGTCAAAATCAAATTGATGGCAATGGGTTTCTCACTCATTTTTGGTGGGATTACTATGTTATCGAATACTTTGTTTTAAATTGAATATCTATGCTTCTGAGTGAAATCCATCTGTAATTTTCTTTTTCTGGTTCTGCTTTTGCCAGTTTTCGGTATCTGAGCTCTTTCTATACTTCTGAACCTGGTCCTACTTGCCACTGGAGACAACTTATGTTTTTTTTAAAAATTATTTTATATTGGTTGTTGTTATGTGTCATCAGGTTGTTTG
>NW_006399835.1:11768491-11770669 GCF_000299155.1 Elephantulus edwardii | reverse complement strand
CAGGAGGAGAAGGCCCTCTATGAGGTGGATTCATTCAGTAACTAGGATAATCAGGATGAGGGTGTCAGAGACAGTGTGATTGGCACAGGATAGAGCAGAGTTTAGGGCTATTGTACATAGGGTTGCTATGAGTCGCAAGTGACTCGATGGCACATAAGAACAACAACAACAACAGTGACAAAGAGATTATAAAACTGGAGTGAAGAAAAACAATACCGTTCATAATAGTTAATAACAAGATTAAATACTTGGGAGTAAATCTAACCAGAAGCACAAAGGATCTATTCAAAGAAAATTTACAAAACATTACTAAAAGAAACAAAAGGAGACTTAGGAGAATTGGAAAAATATACCTTGCTCTTGGATAAGAAGACTCAATATTGTGAAAATGACAATTCTATCAAGTTAATCTACAAATCCAATGCAATCCCAATACAAATACTAATTCCATTCTTCAATTAAATGGAAAAGACAATTTCCAATTTCATCTGTAATGGAAAGAGACCTTGAAAAATAAAGCTCTCCTTAAAAAGAGAAACAAGGTAGGACACATCTCACTCCCTAATTTCAAATCCTACTACACTGCCATAGTGGTCAAGACAGTGTGGTACTGGTACAATGACAGACTTCATAGATCAATGTAATAGAATTGAGAACCCAGAAATCAGCCCATCTGCCTATGGTCAACTGATTTTTTGCAAGGAGACTAAATTTGTTAGATGGTGAAATGACAGCCTTTTTAACAAATGGTGTTGGCAAAACTGAAAAACTATCTGCTGAAAACTCAATCAAGACCCACACCTCACACCATAAACAAAAAACAACTCAAAGTTGATCAAGGATGTAGGAGTAAAACCAAGGACTATAAACTTCATCAGAGAAGAGCTTGGAAGAACTCTAGAAGCCCAAATCCACAACATGAACAGTTGCCCACGCATACCCAAACCCCTACAGTCACAAGAGGATAAAATAGATGAATGGGACCTTCTATGAATCAAATCTCTATGTTCATTAAAAAACTTCTCCAGCAGGGTAAAAAGTAAAAGCACAGGCTGGGAACAATATTTGATAATGACATGTCTGATAAGGGACTTATATCTACAATTTATAGAATACTTGACCACCACAACAAGATAAATGTAAAAAACCCAATCGCAAAATAGACACAGGATATGAACAGACACTTCACCCAAGAAGACATTCAGATGGCTAACAAACACATGGAAAAATGTTCAAAATCCCTAGCTCTAAGAAAGATGCAAATCAAAGCAACTATACAATATTGTCTCACCCCAGTAAAAATTGCAAAGTTCAACAGAGAAGCAAACAACAAATGCTGGCAAGGTTGTGGAGAAACTGGAACACTTATTCACTGTTGGTGGGAGTGTAAAATGGCACAACCACTGTAGAAAGCAGTATGTTGTTCTCTCAAAAAATTGGAAAAAGAAATACCATTTGACCCAATAATTCCACTACTGGAAATAGACCCTAAAGAAATCAGATCTGCCACCCACGCATACATATGCACATCCGTGTTATTTTTGCTTTGTTCACAATAGCAAAGAGATGGAAACAATTCAACTACCCATCAACAAACAAATGAAGAGAAGCTGTGGTATATTCATGCAATGGAATACTACACATCACTGATAATAAACAAGGAATTAATGAAATATTATACAAAATGGGTAACCCTGAAGGACATTATGCTAAGTGAAATATCTCAGTCACAAAAAGACAAATACTGCATAATCCTACTCATAAAATAGGACTGATATGGGGGTTGGAGGGAAACTAAAAAAAGAGGGGATAAATAATGTGCACTGCATTGAAACAGATGATGGAAAGAACTATTTTAAAGGAATATATTATCAGGTATTATTTGCATGACAACAGTCCAGAATAAGAAATGCATAGCAAAGTGGACTGGGGCAGGGGATTGTACAACTGTGAAAGAGTTTTTTTTCAAATAGAAAGCTAACTCAGTGGGAAGGGGGCAGGCAGGAAAATGTACAACAATGAATAAATGGAAATCCAAGTTCTCTATAAACTTTCATTTAAATCTCAATTAAAAAAAAAGAAGTAATCCAGAAAATTCTCTGATTCTAAGATATAGTTCTACTAGTTTTATTATGAGGTGGACTGATTCAGTGACTGGGATAATTGGGATGGGAGTGT
>NW_006399835.1:11761359-11768391 GCF_000299155.1 Elephantulus edwardii | reverse complement strand
CACCGCAGCTCAAAGGCATCAATTCTCTTTCTATCAACCCTATTCACTGTCCAACTCTCTGATGCATAGTACGTAATATAGCCCAGACCAAGTGCACCTTTGTCTCCAGCCTGACGTCGTTGCTCTTCAGTACTCTTGAGAGGTCCCTCACAGCCAACTTTCCCAATGCAATTCATCTCTTGATTCCCTGGCTGCTGTTACCAAAAGTGTTGATTGTGGAGCCAAGCAAACTAAAACACTTCACCATCCATACTGATGCTGCCAATTGGCCCAGAGGTGAGAATCTTTGTTTTCTTGATGTTGAGCTTCAATCCATATAGGAGGCTGCAGTCCTTGACCTTCTGCAGCAAGCGCTTGGGTTGTGTCATCTGCATAACACAGGTTGTTGATGACTCTTCCACCAATCCTCATGTCACGTTCTTCTTCGTACAGCCCCGCTTCTTGAATGATCTGTTCTGCATACAGATTGAAAAGGTATGGAGACAGAATACATCCTTGACGGACCCCCTTCTTGATTTTGAACCATGTAGTGTCTCCTTGCTCTGTTCTGACGACTGCCTCTTGGTCCAAGTATAGGTTTCGCATTAGCACAATCAAATGTTCTGGGATTCCCATTTTTCTCAGAGTCAGCCACAACTTGTTGTGATCCACAGAGTCAAAAGCCTTCGCATAGTCAATGAAGCACAGATAGACATTCTTCTGGTATTCTTTGCTTTCTACCAAGATCTATCTAACATTAGTTATAATATCCCTAGTACCATGACCTCTTCTAAATCCAGCCTGTACATCTGGTAGTTCTCTGTTGACATATTGTTCCAAAAGTTTTCGGAAAATTTTCAGCAGAATCTTGCTTGCATATGATATTAATGATATTGTTTGATAATTTCTGCACTCTGTTGGGTCACGTTTCTTTGGAATGGGAACAAATATCGATCTTTTCCAGTCAGTGGGCCAGCTGGCTGTTCTCCAGATTTCTTGGCACAACTCAGCGAGCACATCCAGGGCAGTGTCTGTTAAAATATGTCAATTGGTATGCCATCAACTCCTGGAGCCTTGTTTTTTGCTAATTCCTTCAGAGCAATTTGAACTTCCTCCTTCATTACCATAGGCTCTTGCTCATTTCATGAAATTCTTTTGTGTCGGCCAATTCCTTCTGATACAGTGACTTTGTGTATTCCTTCCATCTTCTCTTGATACTTCCTGGATCATTTAATTTTCTACCCAAAGTATCCTTAAGTATTGCCACCCGTGGCTTCAATTTGTTTTTCAACTCCATCAGCTTAAGAAACGCTGAGTGAGTTCGGCCCTTTTGATTTTCTGACTCCAGCTCTCTGCACATTTCATTATAGTATCTTGCTTTGTCTTCCTGGGCTGCCTTTTGAAGTTTTCTGTTTAGCTCTTTGATTTCTTGGTTTCTTCCTTTAGCTTTGGCTTCTCTGCACTCTAATGCAACATTCAATCTCATCTGACATCCATCTTGGTCTTTTCTTCTTTTTCAGTCTTTGTAATGATCTTTTGCATTCTTCATGGATGATTTTCTTGATATCCTCTCAGAGCTCATTTGGCCTACATTCATTGGTACTCAAGGCCTCAAACCTGTTCTTGAGAAGGTTTTGAAATTCGAGTGGTATAGACTTAAGATAAAATTTTGGTTCCCGTGGACTTGATTTAATTTTCCTCCACTTCAGTTTGAACTTGCATATGAGTAGTTGGTGGTTTGTCCCACAATAAGCACCCGGCCTGGTTTTCACTGCTGATATTGAGCTCCACCGAGTCTTTCTACAAACGTAATCTATTTGATTCCTATGCATGCCATCAGGTGAGATCCATGTGTATAGCCTGCATTTGTGTTTCTCATAGAAAGTGTTTGCAATGCATAAATCATTGAATGTGTAGAACTCTATCATTCTATCTCCTTCCTCATTTCTCTCACCGAGCCCGTATTTTCCAGCTACTGATCCTTCTTCCCGGTTGCCAACTTCTGCAATTCATATACATTGTGTTTCACACTTTCCTTCATTCACATTGTGTTTCATATAATCATTCCCATACATTTTGTTTTATAAAATTCATCACCATTGAACTATGCCCACCATTACCTTGGCTTTTCCAGATCATTCTCATTTTTTTTACTCCCTCCCTCAACCCACCAAATTGTGCAACCCTGTTATTTCTCCTCTGCCCACACTTGGTCCTCTGTTCCCACTCCTTTTGCCCTTTGACCCTCACAAACATTTTACAAGTTACCCTTCTGTTTTTACAATAATGATCTTATGCAGTATTTGTTCTTATGAGACTGAGTTAGTTCACTCAGCATAATGCACCCCAGTCTCTCCCAAGGTAAGTAGTAGTTTTTGAAATCATTGCTTCTCAGTGCTACATAGTACTCCATTGTGTGAATGTATCACAATTCTCAATCCATTCTATTATGATTGAATATTTGGACTGTTTCTATGTTCTTATGACTGTGAACAATGCTGCTATGAACATTGGTGCACAAATCTCTGTTTGTATCTCTGTTCTAATTTCCTTGAAAGATATTCTTAGTAGTGGTGTAGCTGGGCCATATGGAATTTCTATGTTCAACTTTTTAAGGAAATGTCAAATATCCTTCCAGTGTGATTGTACCATTTTACAATCCCACCAACAGTGTATGAGAGTTCCCATCTCTCCATATTCTCTCCTGTATTTATTGCTTTATGTCCTGTTAAACTTTGCTAATGTTACTGGGGTGAGATGGTATCTCAGTGTGGTTTTAATGTGCATCTCTCATTTCTTCATGTGTCTGTTGGCCATCGAATGTCTTCCTCTGTGAAAAGTGTTTCCATGACTTTTGCCCATTTTGTGAGTTATCAGTCTTTTTCTTATAGAGGCCCTGCAATATTCTGTGAACTTTCATTATACTTGTCTGAGATGGTATTGACAAATGTCTTTTCCCAGTCAGTAGGTCTTCTTTTCACCCTATTGGAAAAAGTTTTTGATGTGCACAAGGATTTATTCTTTAGAAGGTCCCATTCATCAATTTTATCCTCTCCTGGCTGTCCATTTCTGGCTGTATTTGTAAGCCTCTTTGTATTGTAGGCTAAGTCTTCTAAGCTTGTCCCTGTTTGTCTCTTATTATCTTTGGATTTTGGACTTTACCCCTAGTTTCCTTCTCTGTTTTCTTTTTTACTCAAGAGTAATCCCACTGGCTTTTGTATATTGATCTTGTATCCTGCCACTCTATTAAATTGGTTTACTAGCTCTGAGAGTGTTTTGTTGAGTTCTTAGTATTTTCTGTGTGCATTATCATGTCATCTGCAAATTGTGACAGTTTAACTAATTCTTTGCTGATCTGAATATCTCTTATCTCCTTTTCTTGCTGTATTACCCTAGCAAGTACTTCCAATACAATATTGAATAAGAGTGGTGAAAGTGGGCATCCTTGTCTGGTCCCTGTTCACAAGGAAAATGCCTTTAGTCTTTTTCCATTGAGAATGATATTGGTTCTTGTTGTGAACAGACTTTTCTCCATGTTGAGAAAATTCCTTTCTATTCCTATTTTGACGAGTGATTTAATCAGGAAAGGGTGTTGGATTTTGTAAAATGCCTTTTCTGCATCAATTGCTAGGATCATATGGTGCTTGTTATTTGCTTTGTTTTATGTTTTCCTTTTTAAAAGTTTAGTTTTTATTGATATTCTAGTGAAAGTTTACAGAAAACTTGGATTTTCATTAATTCATTAATGCACATTTTCCTCCTACCTCCAGCTACCTGTTCACTTTTCTCTTTAAAAAAGATTCTTGCATTGTTACACAATTTCATCCCTCCTCTGCCCACCAGTCCACTTTGCTAAGCATCTCTTATTCTGGACTGTTGTCATGCACATAATATCTAATTACATATTCCTTTTAAACAGTTCTTCCCCTCATCTGTTTCAATGTAGTATTCATAATTTATCCCCTCTTTTCTCAGTTTCCCCCAACCCTCACGTCAGTACTGTTTTATAACAGTGGCATTATGCAGTATTTGTCCTTTTGTGACGGAAATATTTCACCAGCATAATATCCTCCAGGGTCACCCATTTTGTATAATATTTTGTGAGTTCCTTGATTTTCAGTGCTGTGTAGTATTCCATTGTGTGAATATACCACAGCTTCTCTATCCATTAATTTGTTGATGGGCACTTTGGTTACTTCCATTTCTTTGCTATTTTGAAGAACACAGCAATAAATGTAGGTGTGCATATATCTGTTGGGTGTCAGTTCTGGTGTTTCTTTAGGATATAATCCCAGTAATACAATTGCTGGGTCAAATAGTTTCCAACTATTTCCAACTTTTTGAGAAAGCACCATATTGCCTTCCATAACTCTTACACCATTTTATATCCCCATCAACAGTGAATAAGGATTCCAGTTTCTTCACAGCTTTTCTAGTATTTGTTATTTGCTGCTCTGTTGACTTTTGCTATTGTTACTGGGGCTAGATGATATCTCATAGTTGTTTTGATTTGCATCTCTCTTAGAGCTAGGGATTTTGAATATTTCTTCATGTGTTTGTTTGCCATTTGAATGTCTTCTTTGGTGAAGTGTTATTTGCTTTGTTAATGTGACCAATTACATTGATTACTTTTCTTCTGTTGAACCATCATTGCTACCTATTAAAAATCCCACCTGGTCATGATTAATTACCTTTAGATATGCTCTTTGATTCTATTGGCCAGGATTTTGTTAAGGATTTTTGTATCAATATTCATGAGCGATATTGGTCCATTGTTTTCTTTTCTGGTAGTATCTTTGCCTGGTCTTTGGTTTTAGGGTAATGCTTGCTTAATAGAATGACTCTGGGAATGTTCCATCTTTTTTAAGTTTTTGAAATAATTTACATAGAATTGGTGATAGCTCTTCTTTGAATCATAGAATTCAGTAATGAAGCCATCTCGCCCAGGATGTTTTATTGTAGAGGAGTCTTTTTATGACCTACTCAATTTCTTCTTTTGTGATTGGTCTGCTCAAGTATTCTACATTTCAATGTCCATGTCAATCTGGGCAAGGCATGTCTCAAGGACTTTGTCCATTTCCTCTAGGTTTTCAAATTTGTCAGAGGATTGTTGTTCTTGTTGAATGCCATTGAGTAGAGCACAACTCATGGAGACCCTATGAAAAAAAGAACTGAAGCTTTTTTGTAACTATCGCCATTTCTCAAAGTTCATAGAATTTCCAGAGGGATGTTGTTTAGGAAGTGGATGCCACTCCTGCTTCCAGTATCAGAGTATACTTTTCATAATATTCTGATATTATAGATTTAATTTCTTCTGGTTCTGTTGTGATATCACCTCTATCATTGCTTAATTGAGTTATTGGTGCCTTCTCCTTTTTTTCCTTTCATTAAGTTTGCCAGTGGTTTGTCAATTTTATTGACCACTTTGAAAAACCAGTTCCTGATCTTGATAGTTTCACTGGCCCTCCTCCTGGAATTCCCAGCCTTGCTGCCTGGATACTCTGCCCACCACCTGGAAGTCCCAGTCCCATCTCCGGGAAGTCCTATCCCTGCTGCCTGGAAGTCCCACCACTGCCACCTGGAGGACCTGGCCCCATAGCCTGGACTCCCCAGCCCCAGTGTCTGAAGGAGGATCTGCTGCTGCCCCTCTGAACAGCATCAGAGACATCAGTATTACAGGTGAACCCATTTCATTTCCTGTCCCCTCTCAAAGCATGAGCTGCTTTTAGTCCAGAGCACTTTGGACTGGCCTACCTGCAGCAGTTGTCTGGCAGAGGAAGCTTCTAATTCATAGGCCTTATATCTCCCGAACTGAAGCAAGTCTCCCTTTTAGTCAAAAGTTCAGAGAGAAAATCAGGCAGGCTAGCTGCCCCACCCTTCTTAGGAGAAGTGATGCCAGACCAAGAGTCTGTTATCACCCAAGGTGTGAAACAAATCTACCATGGCAATGCCACGTATGAAACAGGCTACCTACCGCATCCCCTACACAAGCCCAAAGCAAGATGTCACCCTCAAAAGTGACACAGTATCAATGGATTTCCTGAAGCCAGAAAGTCTGATGGAACTTTCTGACACAGAATTTAAAAGAACAGTGATTGAATAGTGAAAGACAAACTTGAAGAATTACAGGAATTGCAAGCAAAAACCAAGGAGAACTTAAAAAACCCCCAAAACAACACCACAAAACCAACCAATCTAAAACAATGCAGATAAAGCAAACAGGCATTAGAGGCTTTGGAAAAACAAGAAACCATAATCTAGCCAATAGAATCCAACAATACATAAAAAAAATAATTCACCATGACCAGTTGGGATTCATAACAGGTGAGGATGATTCAACATAATAAAAACACTGTAATTCATCACATTAAAAAAAGCAAAGAACAAGAACCAGATTATCCTATCAATTAATAAGGCAGAAAAGGCATTTGACAAAATCCAACACCCTTTCTTGATTAAAACACTCAACAAAATAGGAATAGAAGAGAACTTCTTCAGCATAGTAAAAAGTATATATGCAAACTTGAAAGCTAACATTGTTTTCAATGGATAGAGATTAAAGGCATTCCCTTTAAGAAGAGGAACTAGGCAAGGATGCCAACTATCACTTCTCCTATTCAAGATTGTATTATAAGTCTTAGTGATAGCACTAAGAGAAGAGAAGAAAAGGAAATAAGACTCATCCAAATTGGCAAAAAGGAAGTAAAATTATCTCTATATGAAAATGATATGATAGTATACTTAGAAAACCCTAAAGACTCAGCGAGAAAACTACTGGACATAATCAACCAATTCAGCAAAGTGGCAGGAAATAATATCAACATACAAAAATCAATTGGATTTATCTACACAGGTTATATACTTGGATTTCACCTGACGGTATGCATAGAAATCAGATGGATTATATCTGTGGAAAGAACCGCTGGAGAAGCTCAATATCAGCTGTGAAAACTAGACCAGGAGATGATTGTGGAACAGACCACCAACTACTCATATGCAAGTTCAACCTGAAGTTGAGGAAAATTAAACCAAATCCAAGGCAACCAAAATATG
>NW_006399835.1:11720693-11757427 GCF_000299155.1 Elephantulus edwardii | reverse complement strand
TGAATTTTCTACTTTTCCTTTGTTATCAGCATTCATCATAACAGATAAGTACATCATCCATTCTTTTTCTGAAAAACCAAAATAGTTCAGATTCTAGTTCATTGTAATGGTCTTGAGTGATTTGGTGGAAACAGTATTACTTTTGGGATTAAGACCTGGGAGCTCTGGTGGTCTAGTAAGTAGATAAGGAGTTGTGTGGTTAACTCAAAGGTAGGTGTTTCTAATCCACCATATTCATGGGAGAAGATAGACAATCTGATACCACGTGGTATACAGCCTCTGAAAGCCCCACTAGAGGATCAGCTATGTGTCAATTCTGACTCAGCGGCAATGACTGAGTTTAGACTAGTAGAACTGAAAGTTGCACAGAGGAGCAGTAAGAATATTGTGAGTGAATCATTGAAAGTAATTATGAGAAGAGCCATTCCCTTTCCATTTCTTGGTTCCTTGATTATTGTATTCCATGTGTAGAAAAATCGAAACCCATTGTCAGTCAGTTGATTCTTAACTCACAGAGAAACTGTGGAACAGAGTGGATGGCTCCTAAAAGTTGTAATCCTATGAAAGTCTGTGAATCTTTACACATGGGCAGACTACACTACTTCACCTTGCCCTTGAATCTTTGATGGTGGGTTCAAACTAACAACCTCTGGGTTAGCAGTCCAACACTTAACCTACTACGTCACCAGGTCTTCTGAACATGGGAAAAACAACACATATATTGGTTTCTGGCTTGGAGCCCAACTTGTATGTTAATCTTTCAATCCTGGAAGGTGTTTTTATCCAGCTAGTACCACACCTTAATTAGTCCATTCTACTATTCTACCAAGACAGCTGCTTTGGAGTGATGGAGTACATGGTAAAACCTGGGGATCCTATGAGTCTGAATTAACTGTCTCACTTCTAGCACCATAAAATGGATTCTTTTTTCTTTAGCACTATTTTTTAAATAACAAGATAATAAAAAAAGCACTCAGTAATTTCACAGAAAAAGATGAGTGAAAAAAGAGTACAAGTAGAAAAGGCAAGACTGTATCTAGGGTCTATACTTTAGATAAAAAAATTGCTGTATTTCCTGCATCCCTTTCCATCATCTCCCAAACAATAAAAGAAGTCCAAGCTCTCTTGGGTACTGGCTGATTTGTAGACACATTTAGCAAACAATATTGGGAAAACTTGATGAATTTTTCTGAGTGGAAGTGCCTACTGTTGAGTCAATGCTATGAGTCAAAATCTATTGGATGACACTAAACAACAACAAAAACATGTTATCTGTTAATTTGCCATATTGCATCTCTGTGAAACTGGAAATTATGCCACTTGTATTTCAAATAATAGCAGAGTTATCTGTTGGCGGAAAGGTTTCAGTGGAACTTTTAGGCTAAGAAGTAGGCCTGGCCATTTACTTATAAAATAATAAGCCCTTCAAGAGCCTTCTGAATAACAGAAAAAAAAGTCAGCAAAAAGTTAAATTTGTTTCTCAAGGGATGTGAACTGATTCCTATGAAAGAGTATTTTTGTGTTGGCAATATCCTTGTTACATGGTACCACTTTAGGTGTGAAAGTGTCAGAGTATGTAGAAGTCTGAGAAGAAAGGCCATAAGACAGTTCTTAATTCTTTTTCTTCTTGAACCAAACAGGGCCTTAAGGATGTGGCTGGGAATTCTTCAGTGTTTGACCTTTAGACTAGGCCCACTGCTGCATGTCCGAAATTTAGTTTCTGTCTTTAGTTTCCTTTCTGAAAATGAGTTCTGGCACTTCTTGGATTGCTGTTGCTCGTTGTCTTGTTTTGTTGTCCAAGTCATGTATCCTTCTCTTTTCTTTCTTCTGAATTGTCCTTAAGACTTTCTCTGTGTGTTTAACTGAGGGTGGCTAAATGTGTGCTCCTTTCTGGCTTTAGTTTTCTGATCCATGTCCAGATCTTTGCACTCCTTGTCTACTCTCTACTCTCTAGCACCACTAGGAGTGTAGGGATGTAAGAGTGACTTAGAGCATCTTCGGGATGGATTTGGGAGTAAATAGTGACAGAATTTTCTGTCCCTCCCTTCTTCCCAGAAGCATCAGGAAAGAGATTCATCTTGGAAGGTAAACTTTTTTCTGCATACAATTTTACAGCAATGACTGTACATCTGTGTTAACACACTAGTTCTTCATTTCTTCCTTGATGTGTAAGGAGTGTCCTAGAAGGGGTCTTGGTAGCACTGTGATACTATAGATACAGCCTAGAGCCACATTTCAAGCACCATTGGTCAAAGGGACAATATACCCAATAGGTGAACTTAAAGAATGATTTTGCAAATTATTACCTAACTTGGGAGGGACTGGAGAGCATTATCCTAAGTGAACTAAATCCCACAAGGATAAATATTGTGTAAAACCATTATTGTAGAATGAGTATAAGGATCCAAGAGGGGTGGGAGAGGCTGGAAGCTGAGGGATAAGGTTGTGCAGGGTGAGGATTAAACATGGGGTTGTACTATTTGATGGATGGGAAGTGAGGGAAACTGAAAAAAGAGTTGTTCTTGAAAATAATGTATTCAAATTTTATAAATAAACTAGTAGAAAATGAAAACAAACAACAAACCACCAAAAAGAAAGCACACAAAGGAAGAGGTCTTTCCCAAGTGAAGAAACTACATGGAAATTAGAGCTTGGCTATTATTGGATGTGTGATAGTGAGAAGATTAATATTACAATATCATAGTCTCATTCTACCTCACATAACTGAAACATAACTTCCTATTTCCTTGTGCTCCTAAATAACACAATCTGGCTTTCTTTTGATAGGACATCTGATGTGGAAAATAACTGTGACAGTTTAAAGACATGGCTGCAATTGTTTGAGACTCCTGCTATTAACAGGTGGTGGCTATGTCTCCTGCACTTGACTATAGATGGAATTTTGACTATTTTGGCCAATAGAGTTCGTTGTAATTGATACTGTGTCACACTCTCAGGCTGGATCCTAAAAGGTCATACAGCTTCTTCTTGTATTCATTGGAATACTTGCCTTTGCAACCCCAGTCATAACAGAAAATGTCTAATCTCCCTAAGATTTCAATATAGGAGAAGTCATTCTGGTTAATAGTTCCAGCAGGGGAGCTCTGGTGGCCTAGTGGCAAGAAGCTGCACTGCAATCCCAGAGGAACACGGTTCGAATCCACCAGATGCTCTGCCGGAGAAGGAGGCGCAATATCCTCCTGTACCAGTCAGATCTGATTTGACGGTACACACACACAAAATAATAAAAAATTAAAAAAAAAAATAGTTCCAGCAAACCCTAACCTTCAGACTTAACAGCCCAAGTGATAGATGTAATAAAGGACTCATCTTGGAAGTAGATTCTCTTATCTCCACTGTCTTTTCCATTAGCCCTTTGTATTCCCTCCCAGCTCTTTGAATTATGGCAGTTGAAGCTTCAGATGTGACAGAGCAGAAACAATCCATCCCCTCTGTGCATTGTTGAAACACCTGACTACTAAGATATTTATTATTCTTTCTGGAGTTTCACACTAGTTCTTTATGGTTCAACTCCATGCTGAAAAATTTCCATTTATACTTCAGATACATTGAATCAGAATCTAACAAGGCTAAACATAAAGGTCACTTATGATTCAGTATATCTAGAGTAGAAATGCAAATTCTCAGCAGGGGATTGAACCAGAATGTACTGTTTTGAAGCCCTGTTGTTATTGGCTTCTGTTTTGGGGCTGATAGCTCTGGTGACTGAGCAGCAAGAAGTTGCTCTGCAATCCCAAAGGCAGTTGGTTCAAATTCACCAGCTACTCTGTGCGAGAAGGATGGACAATCTCCTCCCATGCCATTAACTGCCTCTGAAAAGCACCGGAGGGTCAGGTATGGGTTCATTCCAACTTGATGGTACACAACAACAGATAAGCAGCCAGAACAATAATGCTTTCAACAGGCCACCAAATGCTCACTTTTCTCAGTTACCATTTCTCCACTTATTCCCAGTTATTTGTCTGCAAAAATTTGGAGATCAGGCTTATCTGGTGGATTTGGAAATGTGTACATAGTAACTACTATTCTCCCTTTTGTTTGAATTTTGCTTTAGGCCTTTGCAAACTGGCTGTCAGGCTGAGCAGGACTGACCTTTTTAAAGGGTAACACCTCTCTTCGTTTGGAAGACCATGATTGACTCTCACTGATAGTTTTTCCTTCACACCTAGATAGCCACTGTGGTTAAAGATATATCAGATGGTAATCAGAGGGGACTTGATGTCTCTAATCCTGTTTTATTCATTTGCTTCTGAAAAGCAAACCATACAACACTATGTGGATTATGTATTTAAAAACATAACTCCGAGACAAGCAGCATTTTCTTGTGAGGAAAGATTGCTTTATAGCCAAATGTCAAGACTACCAGGTTTCAGATTGTGCCAGATTTTAGCTTTTCCTTTTTCCACTGAAGTACTGTAAAGCATTGTAGTTAAAAAGCCAAAGCCCTTGCCACGGAATCGGAAAGGACTCCTAACTGTCCCTTTAGCAGGTTTCTGAATCTGAACATTGCATAGGAGGAGAGTGCCCATCTTTCTCATGTGGAGCTCCTGGTAGGTTTGAAATACCAGAGATTCTTGACCTTTAAAAAGGGTAGTGGTTTTTATTGTATTATTTTGCTTTTTTGAGAGTAAAGAATACATATCTATTTAATGATGATTCAGTAGTTTCATATTATCCTAGTAGCCTTACAGGCCTTTGTTCTTTATATATTTTTTTAAATTATCATAACACACAGGTGCTGAAATCCTTGTGTAAACTCACTGGCAATATTTATCTTACTTATTTCTAGGCAAATAAAGCAAGGTACTCCAATTACAGTGCTTTCTGAATTTGAATCTCTTCTACATTTTGGAAACTTTGTAAACATCCATAAGGAAAATCCTGGTTGGCAGTAGGTGAGATTTAATAAGGAAACGTGACAGTAAAAAGGGTGACAGTCTAGCTAACTCTGTTTCTAACATGAGCCTTAGGCTTCTGTGGCATCACTGAATTCTTCTTAGATTATTACAAAGACTGCTGGCTATGGCCTTCTTGTCCTGTTTTATTCTCTTGTTTTTCAGTTACGTTGATCTATAAGAGCAGTTTGTTCGAATTTGTATTCGAGTTTTGTAAATAAACTAGTTGTTGTTGCTAAGTGCCATCGAGTCTGTGGCGGCTCATGGCGACCCTATGAACGAAAGTCCTCAACCCTTGCATGACTTTCATCCTTTCTCCAGGTTCATAGGGTTTCCGGAGGCAAACTGTTATGGAAGTGGATGCCACTCCTCCTTCCAAACTAATAAACTAGTAGGAAAATAAATAAATTAAAAAAAGAGCACAAGCTATGTCTTGTTAGTGATTTGTGTCTTCATAGCTTAATAAAATTCCTTGTGTATAGTTGGTGCACAACAAATGTTTGAACAAATGAATATTCTTCTTTTTATCTGAAACCTTCAACATAGCCTCACTAGTTAAAGAATGTGGTCTGCTCTTGGCATGATCCATCAGGCAGTAGATACACTTGGGCAATTGAACAGGACTCAACAATCAGCACAGGGGTTGAGCAGCACAAAAAGAGCTGGATGATAGGATTGCTAAATTGTTCATATAAGCAAACCTCATAGATGCTTGATAAAAATTTGTGTAAACATACACACAAGAATCGAGGAGTTTATTGGTGGTAATTTGCATATTAGGTCACGTGCTCTTTTAATGTTTTTTTTTTTTTTAATTTAAAAACCTTGTAATTTACTTCTAATAGGTCAGAGGTATAGTTAAAAATTACTTCTTACAGATTCAAAACTCAATTTGTTATATTTATATATTCTCCTGGCACTAAAATTTTATCTAGACAAGTAGTGGAAGCAGGAGTGGCATCCACTTCCTAAATAACATACCTCCGGAAACTCTATGATCCTTGATAAATGTCAGTGGTTATAGAGGGGCTTCAGGCCTTTGGTTCATAGGGTTACTATGAGTAGTGCTTGACTCGAAGGCAATCAACAACAACAACAAGTATTTGACTTAGAAGTGAGAACAAAATATTGAACTACTTGCTACAAATTTCAAGAAATAGAACCTTTGCCGCAAATATATACACATTGACAAAAAAATTTTGTTGTTCCTCAAGAGAAGGTCTGCTATCTCATCATCCTTAAAATGAGACTGAAGAGAATTTCTGTTGTTGTTATGCATATGCTATGGTGAAAGCATCCAAATCTTTTAAAGTTAGGAGATTATTTAGAATTCATTTATCTCAAAGTCTTTCGGCTAGCTCAGCAGCTCTATAGGAGAAAGGTCTGGTATCTGTGTTAGTAAGATTTCAGTCACTGAAAAGCCTATGAAGTAGTTCTACTTGGATACACATCAAGTTGCTGTCAGTCAGAACTGACTTGAGAGCAATGGTTTTGTTTCAGTTTTTCTTGGTTTGTATAACATTCAGTGCTTCAGAGTCCATATAAAATACTGCCCAGATACAATACACCCACTCCTCTTTTATAAACTAGTTAGGCTGCAAGGACCAGGTTATTATGCAAAATTTGACACTGCAAAAATGAGAATCACTACCTCTTCTTACCTAACTACTGAACCATTGACAATCTCAGCCTAGCAAGCTGATGTGTAACTGCAACCATTACAGAATTACTCTCATCTCACACCTCAGATATAAGTCTTTAGTATGTGTCTCACACCTGCCAGATATGTCTTTAATATGCAAAATAAAGTTGGATAGTAGATTTTTTTACTATTGTCACAAATGTGTCACATTTATAATGAGATGATCCATAAGTGAAGAGTGTTGTTTTTGTGTGCCACCGGGTTGAAACGGGTTCATAGCTGCTCCTCCAGTGGGTTTTCAGAGGTGATATATCACATGGGAGCAGATTGCTCATCTTTCATGGAGCATCTGGAGGATTTGAACCATGTGCCTTTGGGTAGGCAGTACAATTCCTTACTATCAGGCTACCAGAAGGGATAAGGACTAGAGATAAGGACTTGTTCTGGTAACTCAAAGGTATGAGGTTTGAATCTGCTATCTTTCCCCTTGCAATTAACTGCTTCTGAAAACCTGATGGGTCAACTATGGGTCAGTACCAGACTCAGTGGTACACACCAACAACAACAACAGGCCACTATAGCTCTAGTGAGGAGGTGTGGACATATTTCCATTATTAGAAAAACACATCATTTCTTCAAGAAACTAACATTTGCTTAAATAACAATATCAGACTGTGTAAAGATCAATTAAGAAGTAGAATCATGTTTGTAAGAGGACAGCGTTCAGGGCAAATTCATGGATCTGGGTGCTTCTGGAAGCTGAAGGAATCACATGCAAGATTCTTGTCTCAGGGCCAGAGCCAGAGCCAGAGCCAGAGCCAGAGCTGTTTTTGTGGTAGAGAGTACAGACCTGGAGAATAAGACAGAATGATTCTGTGAAAGTTGTATTGTTGTTGTGTTTTTAGGTATTGTCAAGAAAGCTACAACGCATGACAACTTGATGAACAACAGATGGAAGCCTCACCTTATGCTGTACCATCCTCATAATTTCTGCCATGTTCAAGGTCATTGTTGCATTGTGTCACTCCATCTCACTGAGATTCTTCCTCTTTTGCTGAGTTGTAGAGTTAGGTAATAAAAGCACTTAATTAGAAATCTCTCTCTCTCCTTTTTTTTTTTTTAAACTGACAGACAAGTTAAATGCTGGAAACTCTGCTTGAAACACCTGGTAACACTGGAGGCTTAGAAGAGTCTCTTACATCTCCTATTTTCCATACTCAACACCCCATGTCCCTATGCCCTCATTGCTCTGGATAACAGCTGGGGAAACCATTCTTGAAAAGACTGCCTTAGTTCATGACATATTCATACTAAAAATCTTTTATAGCCTAGGGCTTTCAATAACAATCAAAAGTTTCTGTAAAACTCAAAAGTCTTTCTGGATTCGGCTCAATTTTCGAACTCGTTTCATGACCTCTCTCAGCTCCATTTGTTTTTGGAAGTTTCCTTACTAATTTCCTGAACACTCAATCCCATTCTTTTTTCAAAACCTTTGCACCTTGTGGCTGTCTATTTTGAACACTGCTCCCCATACAGCATATCTCCTTGCTAACTTAAGAGCTTTTTCAAATGTTACTTTTCTCAGAAGCTTTGTTTTAAAACCACTTCATCATCAACCCCTTTTAAATACTGTCATTTAGATATATATCTACTTACTGTCTACTATACTGTAGAATGAATCTCTTGAGAACAAAATACCTGGAGGGGTACCTAGTATTTAGTTTGTGCTTACAGGATATTTGTGGAGGGTGATTGAGTGAGTAAATTAAGAACAATAAAAAGGAAATAGCTATGGTGAAAGAAAGTCTGACAAATGAGTTTATAAATGTTTCTTGAGAATATAGCTTCAACACAGGAGGGCTTCATCATAAGACATTCATTTATTTGAGTTGAATTTTGTGCATAAAAAGAAAAGAGGAGAAGAAGAAAAAAGAATGTGTGGTAGGGAGTTGTTGTTTGTCATCAAGTGGGAACTGATCCATAGTTGACCCTCCAGTGGGTTTTTGGAGGCAGTAAATCTCACAGGAGGAGATTGTCCATCCTTCTGAGGATTTGAATCATGTGCCTTTGGTATAGCAGTGCAGCTTCTTAACCACTAAGCCACCAAAGAGGTGAGAAAACAGATGTTGTAAGAATATGGATGAGTGACAGTGTAGTTATAGCTCCATTCCATTCAAACCTGAAATAGTTAATGTCATTGGCAGTAACCCAGGGAAAGGGCATGTGAATGATTTTAAGGGTTTCTCTGACCACTAAAAAAGATGTGAAATAGGTTATCAAGGTTCTTCGTGAGTGTGTAAGAGCTCTAGTGTGTTGGGCTGTTAACCAGAAGTTCCACAGAACAAATTCACTGGTCTCTCCTCAGGAGAAAGTCGGAGAGTCTCCTCCTTTTTGAGATTTTTTGCCTTGGGAACCAGAGGGAGGGTCTGTATGAGTTAGAATTATTCAAAGGCAAGTAAGTGGTGGTTTTAAGTGTGTGACAACGGGCTTGTTGACATACTCAATGCAGGAATTGAAAAATTAATTGAAAGCCCTGGAGAAATATTAGAGGAACTGATAAATTCATCTACAAAAGACAATTCCAGGGGAGTACTTATGGGGTTTTCAAGGGTAATTTGTAACACTGATGGTTTTTACATTCTGGACTAACTAAAGTAATATCTTAGTTAAGATATGAGGCCATTGTGAAGAAAGAAGGAAAGAATAGGATTTAGTCTGGTTGAACCCTAAACCTGGCAGGGTTGATAGAAGAGGATGTATAGCAAAGGAGGTGGTTCTGTGCCACCTGTATTTCTAACTGATTAGGTTTAAGTAGTTGCTTCACTCTAACCCCCAAAAGAACTCGACGGCACATAACAACAGCAACCACCCCAAAAGAAAAATGTTAGGAATTGTGAAATTCAGGCACTTCTACCTAGCTTATGTCACCCCTGCACTATAGAGCATAGAAAGGTTGGTTAGAAGCTGTTAATTTCCTTGCTTGTCATTTAGTGATTCATCAAAATTTTCCAGTGAGCGATATAGTAACAAAACTTGTTTTGAGGCATGTCTGTGCCCTTGGAAGACATTACATGGTTTGCATGTGATCTATAACCTTGGGACTATCTTGTGAAGGCTTTAAAACTTCTGACTCACTTATCTGTGTATTTCTTTAGTTTGGCAGATCTGAAGTGGAAATGCATATGTAACTGGTGAGGAAACAGTAGTGAAGAGAGAGAGAGTTGTTCAGATAGTGCAAGATGATGTGTGCTTTGCAACATACAAGAAAGCATTTTAAAAAACAAGGTGCTTGATGTGTAGTTCACCAGTTCAGTCTCTACTGGATTTATTTCAGATTAGTGAAGAGAAATCAGAATTCATGGGTTTCACCAGCTACCCTGAAAACAGTGGTGCAAACAGTGCTTTAGATATCAGGGAAGAAGAAAATTCAGATAATCTGTTGTCAGTGGTTTTGTTTTCTCCCCCTTTAAATGATACATTTACTGGTTTTTAGTCTTAAGAATGTATAATATTTTTTTTACCAATTTTTTATTTAGTTAAGGGTGCTGGGACCAACGATCACCAGCTTCCCAGTAAACAAAATTTATGCTTCCGAAATCTCTTGGTGTCGATTCCGCACATAGAGCAATAGAGTTGCCCTACGTGTGCCACTTCACGACAGAAGCCCTTTTTTTAAAGAATGTGTACTTTTAAAGAAATTATACATATTGTATTGATAGTGTGTTTTTTTCTAATGTTGTTTATAGATAACATGCAAACAATAATAAAGGTGGTATTTGTATTTTTCTAGACAATTGAATACATATGATAAAAAATTATAAGATTAAAAAAACCCTCAGAAAAAAACCAAACAAACAAAAAACCAGGGTGAACATAAAGGGAGCTCTAGAGCCCTAGTAGTAAGGTGTTATACTGCCATACCAAAGGCACACAGTTTGAATCCACTATCTACCCAGGAGAGTGAAGGGTGATATCCTCCCATGCAATTAATTCACTGGAAGGCCAGCTCTGAGTCAGTTCCAATCAGATGATATATGACAATAGATCAAAGTAAAATAAAAAAAAAGAAGTAGGTAAAAGCGAAAGTAAAGGCTATTTTATTTGTACATTCTGCAGACATATTTTCAGGTTATTTCTCCCTTTGTATTTTATAGATTTGTGTGTGTGTGTGTGTGTGTGTGTGTGTTTTAAGATGAGGGCCATGGAATCTACTGGAACATTTTACATGATTGTTTCACACAATTAAAAATACAGAGAAAACACTAAGATAGGAAAACATATGGCTTA
Organism: Elephantulus edwardii; assembly: GCF_000299155.1. NCBI lineage: Eukaryota > Metazoa > Chordata > Mammalia > Macroscelidea > Macroscelididae > Elephantulus > Elephantulus edwardii. Next base: position 11,746,582 of record NW_006399835.1, on the reverse strand, counting down.
TTTTCAGTCATTAACTTGTATACATGTAGGAATATCCTTTTATTTCTAAAAACAAATGGCTCTAATTTATCCAGTCACAATTGTAGAGAGAAAAAATGACAACCAACAAAACAACTTTGATGCAGCTTAAACCAACAACGGTATTTGATTGCTTTGTGATCTAAGACCACAGCCTTCAGTGTGGATTACAGCTCAGCATGAAGGACTATCATCTGACTGATAGACAATACCGTGATAGGAGGAGGAAAGGATGAAGTTTTCAATGATTTCATTTTACTTGGATTTATAATCAGCATCCATGGTAGCAGAAATTAATAAATCAAGATGTAATACATTGGAAAAAAAATCTACTGTCAAGGTCTTAAAAGATCTAAAAAGCAAGAATGTCTGACTAAATAATGCGTACCAAACTTTGGTATTTTCATGTACACCCTCTGATTCTGAACATTGGGCAATGAATGAGAATTACAGAAGGTGAACTGATGCTTTCGAATAGTGGTATTAAAGTACCGGATATTCCATTGAATGTCAAAAGAAAGAGAAATCTGTCTTGGAGGAAGTGCAGTTAAGATCCTCCTTAGAGACAAGAATGGTAAAACTTTTTTGTTGTGAGGAGAGAGACTAGTCCTTGGAAAAGACATCATACTGGGAAAACTGGAGAATCAGAGGAAGAGAGGAAAACCCTCAATAATGTGGATTTTCACAGGAACAATTGGCTGGAGTATATTAGACATGGTGAGGATGGCACAAAAATAGGGTAAGGTGCAGATCTGTTGATCACAGGGTTGCTCGGAGTTGTAGCGTTGTTGATTTGATGATCCCTAAAACCAACATGATTTAATAAACAGTTTGCCAATTGGGAGAGTGTATATCTCTGTACATAAAGAAAGAAAAAGTTCCTCAGGTCTGATAATTTTTGTAAAAGTTTAAATACAGTGTTTACCATGATGACAAACTACCTAATGGTTATTGAGTTAATGGTAAAGAAAGCATTTTGGCCTTTTCTCTCTCTGTGGTTATGAGACTTCTAAAAATTAAACTAAAGAAACACACAGATTTTTTTTCAGTAATCATGGAGTAATGGGCTTATTATTGACTACTGGAAAAGGTATATTGACAATATTGACAATATAGTTGAGTAGTAGCAATCTCTGGTTAAAACCTAACAAATACAAGCGAAGCAATAGTTCTGAAATTTCGGTTAAACATTTACATAGGTGATAAAGGTTGTTGTTAGGTGCTGTTGAGTTGAGTATGCCCTTTAGTGACCCTATGAACAACAGACTTGAGCCCTGCCCTGTCCTGTGCCATCCTCACACTTTCTGATGCACTTGAGCCTATTGCAACAGTCACTGTGTCAGTCTGTCTGATTGAGGGTTTTCCTCTCTTTTGCTGATCCTCTGTCTTTCCAAGTGTGATGTCACCTAAGCATGGCATCATGCTTGGAAAGGTGGTAAAGAAAACTCTAGAAATAAGATACACTTTTAATTATCGTACTTTGATAGCACATGATTTCTGATCTGTGTTATAACCTTAAGAAAATCTCTAAGACTTTTCTCTGCAAGAGGAAGTATATAAGCAGCCATAATATTCCCCACGGGATAGGATACTATGCTCATGGCATCCTCACAAATTCTGAAATGTGGTGTAAATTTGTATTCTCTCTTGGATACAAAATTTTCTAGTTTTTTTTTTTTTAAATTCAGTATCCTTCTAAAAGTTTAGCCTTTTCAACTATCAATAATCCCATAGAACACACAATAATGTAAAAACAGCAATATATGTTTTCAGGCTGTAAGAATAGTTAGTGTAGAAAATTTTACTCAATTCTCCAATTTCGTTTATCTGGATCTGTAAGGAAAATATTTAACTACTTTATTAAAAATTCAACTCTTTTGTGTGTGGAACATTGCAGTGTATTGCTACAGTATAAAGATTAGCCATTTTTATAACCATCAATAAAATGAAAATGAATGACAATAAAAAAGGCAGCTTGAGAAATACACAATGCAGTTTACTGATAGACTAGACACAGAAAGGCTATAAACCACTGGGATTGAAATTTCTTGGCTTCTGAAGATGACTCACCGCTTAGCTGTGTCATAAGTTTCATTTTGAAATGAAACACACTGTGTGGTTTCATGTTGATGTAAAAAGGAAATGAACCCATATTGGAAAATCAGGCTGAAATACATATACTAGGGGTGAAAAAATAATATCAAGTTCTCTCAAGTCTACCCCTACTTCTGCTCTGGCATCACCATGTTGTTTTGTAATTATAGGGTGCTTGGGTAACTTAGGACTCAGAGAAGTCAGGAACTGGGTTAAGCCATAGAATGTGCTCAGGGACTAACTTTTGAATGAACAGCTGAACATTATCTCCAAGGGGATAAAATCCTCAGCTCCACTCTTTCTGGGTAATGGTTGATGAGAAGACTTTGTATTCATCTGCACTGCTATTATACATTTTCCTTTAGTACAATATGTTTGACAATGTTGTTTTATAGTGTTATGTTAACCATAATAGTATTATTATCAAGTCTTGGATATACTTGCAAAACCAATGTGGGTGGGTGAAGGCTGAGTCTAGACAACGTAGTGGAACTAAAGTAGATGCAATGGAAAAAGGATTAAAAGTTATTTTATTTCAACTTATTTCCATATCTTTTGAGCATATGCAATGTGTCAGACTCTTCAAAAGGTATCGGATATGAATTGATAATTGATTTCAAGGAATTTTGATATTCAGTGTTGATAAAAGAGGTAAACAGGTGAGTTCTTAGATACCCAAAGAAACTGCTATTGCTTTTAGCTGCCTTAAATGCACTGTTACTAAGTGCTAGCCTTAGGTACAAACAAAATGGTATAGCCACTCTGGAAGGCACTTTGGTGTTTCCTCAGAAATCTGAACATAGAAATTCCATATGATCCAGCTTTCCACTGCTTGGAATATATCTTGAAAAATGAGAACTGACGCACAGAGACTTGTACACCAATGCTCATAGCAGTGTTATTCACCATAGCAAGAACATAGAAAATAACCCAAATACTCAATCAAAAATGAATGGATTGAGAAATTATGGTACATTCATACAATACAGCACGCAGGAGCGATGATTTTGTAAATTATTGCCTAACATTGTGTTGTCCCTCCACCATTGCAAGTATGATGATCCTTTCCAAGGATTGGTCCCGCCTTGCACCATGTCCAAAGTATGTCAGCTGAAGCTACAGAATCCTTGCTTTCAAGGAGCAGCCTAATTTAACCCTCTGGAGAGCATTATACAAAATGAACTTACTCAGTCTCAAAGGACAAATACTGGATTACACCATTATTGTAGAATCACTACGAAGTTCTAAGGAGGGGAAATTGTTGTTAAGATTTGTTATGTGCCTTTGAGTCACCTGTGACTCATAGCAACCTTATGTACAACAGCCCTAAACCCTGCTCTGTCCTGTGCCAATCTTATTATCTCTGACACACCTACCGCAATTCCCGTAGTCACTGAATCAATCCATCTCATCAAGGGTCTTCCTCTCTTGCACAGTTCCTCTACCATCCCAAGCATGTTGTCCCTCTCCCAGAACTAGTTGCGCCTTGTACCATGTCCAAAGTATGTTAAACGAAGCTTCAGAATCCTTGACTACAAGGAGCAGACAAACTTGTTTGTTCTCCTAGCAGCCCATGGTATATTCAACATTCTTCCCCAACACCACAACTCAAAGGCAGTAATTCTCCTTCTATCATTGGGAAAGTCTTTTGTCAGAGACCTCTCCAAAGTACTGAAGAGCAACAATGTCAGTCAGGAGACTAAGGTTCACCTGATGCTGGCCATAGTCTTTGAAATTACTTGCTATGCATCAGAACATCTGGACAATGCTTACGGATGATAGAAGGAGGGGAAGGGGGACCTTAATCACAGGGTCATGCAAGTTGATGGGTAAACAAAAGGGGAAAGATCTGGTGTGAAAAACAACACATATGAATTTTATGAACTTTGTATGTACATCAGTAAAAAAATAAAATATAAACCAACAAAATGGTACTCAGTCCTGTATCATTCTTATAATCACTGGTATGTTTGAGCCCACTGTGACTAATATGCCAGTTTGCTCTCTCATGCCCTTGTTGACCTTCTGTTCACCAAGCATGGTATCTTCTCTGGCGATTTATCTCCTCTGATGTGTCAAAAATGATTTGCACAATATTCTGCTGTGATTAATAATGTTTTAGTTTGGCAAATTTTAAAAGTAAACCCATTCACATTTGAACGACCATTTTCCTGACTTTTAGCATTACAGTAGCATGTAAAATGGTATAGAATGAAACTGACAGACAAATGGTGAACCAGAGAAATTAGGGATGCATACATTATAGAAACCAGAGAAATTAGAGATAAGTAAACAGAAATTACAGATCCACTAGAGAAATGTATCTTTAATTTGTCTACTTTTCTGTATTGTTATGTGCCATCGAGTCACTTGGAACTCACAGTGACCCTATGTACAAGAGCCCTAAACGCTGTTCTATCCTGTGGCAACCTCGCCGTCTCAAACACACTCATTCCCACCACTCCACTCACAGAATCGATCCATCTCATCGAAAGTCTTCCTCTCTTGAGCCATCCCTCCACTCTCCCAAATATGATGTCCCTCTCCAAGGACCAGTCCCTCCTTGCAACATGCCCAAAGTATGTCCAATGAAGCTTCAGAATCCTTGACTCGAATGAGCATTCTGGCTTCACCCTCTCCAGGACAAACATGTTTGTTCTCCTAGCTGTCGATGGTATATTCAACACTCTTCTCCAGCACCACAGCTCAAAAGCATCAATTCTCTTTCTATCATCCCTATTCAGTGTCCAACTCTCTGATGCATAGCACGTAATTGTGAAGACTATAGCCTGGATCAGGCACACCTTAGTCTCCAGCCTGACGTTGTACTCTTTAGAGGTCCCTCACAGCTGACTTTCCCAATGCAATTCATCTCCTGATTTCCTGGCTGCTGTTACCAAGAGTGTTGACTGTGGAATCAAGTAAACTAAAACTGTTATTGATCTCAATCTCTTCACCATCCATACTGATGCTGCCAATTGGCCCAGTGGTGAGAATCTTTGTTTTCTTGATGTTGAGCTTCAATCCGTATTAAAGGCTGCAGTCCTGGACCTTCTGCAGCAAGCGCTTCAGGTCCTCCTCAGTGTCAGTTAGAGAAATGTTTTTCTCTAACACAGAGAACGGTTTATAAAAAATACCCTTCAGAACAATGAGGTCGCACAACTTTGTCTTCAGATGTACAGACTTTTAAATCAGAGTACCGCTGATGCTGGTTCCGTTATTTTTAGTTCTGAGATCTTGAAGAATTGCTTGACCTCTAATCCTCATCTGCATTTTAGCAAAATGAGAATAATAATAACAAGCTTGTTATGAGGATTAAATACAGGTAGTCTCTGATTTACTAGGAGGTTTTGGTGATGTCACTGTCAGGTTTTTTTAAAAAAAAATTATTTCATTATTATTATCTTTTGTGTGTGTGTACCATCAAATTGGATCTGACTGGTACAGGAGGAGTTTACCCCTCCTTCTCCAGCAAAGCATCTGGTGAACTCGAACCTTACGCCTTCAGGATTGCAGCCCAGCTTCTTGGCATTAGGCTACCAGAGCTTCCCGTCCCTGTCAGTTTTGATTTGACTCAAGATGATGATTTTCTTTTGTTGTGTAATCATAGAGTCAGAACTGACCCTCCAGTGTGTTTTCAGAGGCAGTAAATGGCAAGGGAGGAGATGGCCTATCTTTCTCCTGAAAAACCACTGGTAGATTTGAACTGCCCGCCTTGAAATTGACAGTGCAACTCCTTACCACTAAGCCAAACAGAGCTCCCTATTATTCTCTCTTAAGTATCTTAAGCTCACTGCTGCAGTTGCCATGCCAATCCATTTTGCTGAGTGTTTTTCAGGGAGCACTAGCAGTGCAGTAGGAAGACTGTTGGCTGCTAACCCAAAGGTGTCACCTCTCTGGTGATTCCAACTCACAGAAGAAAGATGGGCGATCTTCTCCTGTGCAATTTACAGCCTCTGAAAACTCCTAAGCGCCTGCTACTGTCAACTCCAACTCCTTGGGAATGTGTTATAAGCAGTAAATTATGAAATTGAAAAATTTGTGAGTGAATGAGAATGAGAGAATGAAAACATCAATAAGTTATGGTCTATTGTAGTTGTTATGTGCTGTTGAGTCGAGTACGACTCACAGTGACTCTATAAACAAAACCCCATCCTGTCCTGTGCCATCTTTATACTTCCTGACCCACTAGAGCCTGTGTGGCTGTTACTGTTGTCAATCCACCTGGCTGAGGGTCTTCCTCTCCTTCACTGTCCCTCCACCCTTCCAAGCAGAATGTTCCTTTCCAGGGAATAGCCCCTTCTAGATGTGCCTGAAGTATATGAGGCAAAGCCTCATCATTCTTGCCTCCAAACAGCACTCTGGCTGCACCCTCTCCAAGACATATGTGTTTGTTCTTTTGGCTGCCCATAGGATGGATGTTCAGTGTTCTTCTCCAACATCACAGCTCTAAGGTGTCAATTCTTCTTCTGTCATCCTTCTTCATTGTCCAGCTCTGAGATTAGTATGTATTAGAAATGGCATGGTTGTTGTTAAGTACCTCAAAGTGACTCTTTGTGCACAACATAAGGAACCATTGCCCGGCACCATCCTCAGGACCCTTGACCTGTTTGAGCCCATTCTTGCAGCCAGTGTCAATTCAGCTCTTGTAGTATCTTCTACTTTTTAACCTAACCCTCTATTTACCACATGATGTCTTTCTCTAGGGATATATCCCTTCTGATAACAAAGATGAGATCATACTGTCCTCTCTTTGGTAATATGCTTTAAAAGACCCCAATCATAGGTGAAGTTTGTCATAGCTCATAGGTTAGGGACAATCTGTGATATCATGCACATAAATCATGCCCTCCATATGGAGAAACTAGATCAATGCAAGCAGGTTCTTCATAATTAATAATGCAAAGACTAGGGGAATATCTTTAGTAATGAAATTTGATTTTTTTTTCAATCTCTGTTAGTATAATATCTTCCTAAAAATAGCGTTTGTTACTGTTTTTGTTAGGTGCCATTGCGATCTAACCCATAGCAACCTAGGTATAATAGAACAGAACGCTGTTTGATTCTGCGTCATCTTCATAATCTCTGCTGTGCTTACGCTTATTATTGTAGTCATTGTGCCAATATTATCTTGTTAAGTGTCTTTTTATTTATTTTTTTATGATCTTCTACTTTTACAAACCTGATGTCCTTCTCCACGGGATTAGCCCATTCTCATAAGATGCCCAAGTATGTGACAGAAAGTCTCACTTTCTTCTACAGAATTTGCCTTCTGAGGAAGGAATACATTGTACTTCAGAAACAGATTTGCTTTTTCTCTTGAAAATTCATGGTATATTCAATATTCTTTCTCCAAACCACGATTCAAAGGAACCAATTCTTCTTCAGTCTTCCTTATTCACTGTCCAACTTACAGACACATAGGAAGCAACTGAAAATACCATGGTTTGGACCACTTTTAGCTCCCTCCCGGAGTGGTTCATTGTGAACCAAATCTTTTGTCACAATGATTCTGTGACATCTCACACAATTCCTTCCATTTTTTTTAAAAATACTTCCTATGTTATCCAAAATTTTGCCCATGTAATCCTTAAGTATTGCACCTTGAGGCTTGAATCTTTCCTTTTCTACTTTCCATTTAAGAAATACTGTGTGTTCTTCCCTTTTGGTTTTCTAATGTCAGGTGTTTGCACATTTCACTACTTTGTCTTCTGGAGCTGCGTTTTGAAATCTTCTGTTCAGCTCTCTTTATCATTTATTACTGTTAAGGGTTATGTACTGTTGAGTAGGAACCCACTCATAGCTGATGACCCTCTAGAGGGTTTTCAGAGGTTGTAAATCGTATGGGAGAAGATTGCCCATCTTCTCCTATGCTGTAGCTGATAAAGTCTATTCTCATATTCTTGGGTTGGCAGTGCAACTCCTTACCAGTCAGCCACCAGAGTTCCCTAGTAGACCAAGAAATCACTATATAGAGAGTTTGGAAGTACATTTGACAGAGTTTGACAGGCAATATTGAAGCAAGCAGTTATTTTAGCAAATTTTACTAAAATAAATAAAGTGGGCCTTCTCAAAGAGCACAGATATGACTACAAAGAGTTGTTTCATTTGGGATAGCCAAAATGGGATAACTTCATGATCTAATTATAACTACACAGCCCAAGGATATTTATGGTATATTGAGATTCAGTTATAGGTTTGACTCTGGGGAAAAAAGAAAGGAATATGTGGTATTTAGTATATGAAGAAATTGTTGTGAAAATGAACTTTCTACTTTCTGACCTATGTTAACATATTTTTTCCTTTTAGAATGTGAATGGCAAACCTATTTTTGGGAGCCTCTGTAACATATTAGCTTCTTGAGTTATGTTTTATTGAGAATGAGGTTATTCTATGTAAACTCTCTTATTACTTCCTGAAGGGTTAACCTCTTGCCTTCTTCCAACCTCAGAAGACAACCTGATTTCCTTTTTTGCCAGTGACACAGCTCTTGATTCCATTACGACTTACTTCCTCTCAATTTTGCTTCACCCTTTAGGCTTTATATATCTTCCATCTTCAATCTCTCCTCTCCTGCCCACAAATAAGATCAGGGACCTCCCTGTCCTGAAACAACCCTCCTTTGACCCTACTACTCTGACCCTTATCTCGTTTCCGTTTACCAGCAAACTTCTTCTAAAAACATCTGCATATTATGGTTTCACTTCTTGCTCACACATTCACTTCTTAACCCCTTGTGATATGGCATCCACTGCTACTGTATGAAACTACTTTATGGGAGATACTAGGAATTTCATAACCAATAAATCTAATAAGGCTTTTCTCAGTCCTTATTCTCTTCAACTTCGCTATAGAAATTTCACTTCTTAGAACTCTATCCCCCATGATCTTGTTGATTCTGTACTTTTCTTTTATCTTTCTGGGTAATCCTTTCCCACCTCCTTCATTAATTGCCTTCTTTTGTTCCATAATGAAAGTACACTCTTCTCAAGATTTCTACCTCACTTAAAAACTCATCTTCTCTGTTGCTTTATACATGAATTCCTTCAATTTTTTCTTTTAATTTCTAAGTTGTTCTAATGATTTCCAAATCTAGTAATTTTTAACTGCCATTAGAACTTTTTTACTTAGCTACAACTATTCAGAGTTTCAAACTCTGCATACCTACAACTAAGTTATTAACTTACTTTCATTGACCAACTTCTAAACACCAATACATTTTGTGTGTGTGTATGTTTCTTTTCCAGTCAGGGCACCAATTCCTGGCCTATGCAGATTAAGCACAACCATTGCTTGTTTGTCAATGGAGGCCTTAGGTTACTATGAGCTGAAAAAATTTTAGCAACGCTTTTGGGACAAGATAGGGGAGGAGGAAAGATGTTCAGAAAATCAGCCAATAAAAAGCCTATGGTTAAAAAAATGAACAAAGGAAAGAAAACCTTACAGATTGCAGTAATCTCATCCTGGTGCTATTCATACACGGGAGGCTGACCGAAAAACAGCTAACAATGTTAATGAGTCATCTTTCAAGCTTGCAAGTAGTTTCTCATTCTTCCTCACTTTGTAGTCTCTATGCCTAACAAACTGTGGAGTAAGATGATTCTGTTGGCTTTGTGATGTCCAGGATAGGAAAAAGCATATGCTTTGAAGTCAGTTAACCTGGGTTCAGATCCTGGCTATGCTACTTACTAAACCTTTGGCTTTGAACAAGTTAATCAAACTCAGACTTGTAGTCTTTATACATGAGGTGGTGGTGGGGAGGGAATAACATTTTCTCAATGAGATGAATTGACATGGCAACTGCAATGATGGACATGAGCACAGCAGAGATTTAGAGGACACCATAGGACCAGGCTTCATTCTTTTGTCCATAGGGTTTTAAGGGTCAGAGCGGACTTGTGGCACCCAACCATTGCAAACAGGGCCACTTGAAGAAAAATTAGTATTACATTAGTACATTAGTACCCTTTAAAATTAGTCTACAATTTAGACTCTCTCATCCCTACCTTTCTTTTCCATTCAGTGAAATGATATATATTCAGGTACTTCATGCAGTTCTTGACATTACATACTGTCTTTTCACCTGCCTGCTTCATTTCCTTCCTTCTATTGTTGCAGCTTGAGTTCAAATCTGCATCGTTTCTTGTCTGGTCATTTAACACAGCTCCTTGGATGGCCCTGACTCCTGTCCTGGATGGTTGGATTCACCCTGAACACTGCTGGTAAGGTCGCTTCTTTTAGTTTGCCTGAGCCACACTCCCTGACTCAGAGACTATCATTACTTCATCATTTTCTATTTAATAAAATAGGGGGAAAATAGGGCCCAAGTTATCTTTCGAGCTGCATGCACTATGATTTCCCTACCTGTAACTTGCATTTTGGTCAGTTCACACCAGTGACTGTTATTCAGTGTATCCATTTTTGTACTGTTTCCTCCTGGGTCTGGACTGACATGCAAATAGTCTCCATTTGCCAAATCAAAACTTTTTTAAAAATTATGGTGCTTATCCTGATCACCCAAACACTTTGATACCATAAAGATTTTGTATCTCTTATTCTCTCATTATTTCCAGTTTTAGTAGATATTTGCTCATTTGTACACATGTATGTGCATACCATGAAGGAGCTTTTGCAGTCTATAGTCTGTAGAATGTTGTGCTGCTAATTCAAAGCTCAAGCCTCTAGGATAGGTTGAATCCACCAGTGGCTCCACAGGAGAAAGATGGACAGATTCCTTTTTGATTTACACTCTCAGAAACCTGCTGTAGTGTCAGCTATCAGTTGCTTCCAACTGGCTGAAGGGTCAGCTGTGAGTTGGTGTTGATTTAACAGCAATGAGAGAATGAAATCGTGAGAGTATGAGCTATTTGAAATTATGGCCAACTCAAACCTCATTTTGAAGGATTCAATCTACTAGACCTTCAGTACCATTTGATTCAACTAAAGTGGTAAATCTTTAATATATAGACACATCTTGGCAGTAAGTCTCAGGGAAATGGAACCATCATTTCTGAAAAGAGAAATAGAGAAAGGAAGCAAAATAAAGATGATGAGGGTAATAATAATAATAATGTTAAAATGGAGAAGAACTTAAGTATGAGGCAATTATTAGGAATGGGGTCACAAAAGGAGGAAACGGAAAGAAGTCTTAGTATTAGTATTGGTCACAACCACCCATCTGCTAGTTTATTTTACTGTGGTGGCTTGTACGTTGGTGTGGTCCTAGAAACTATAACAGTGGTATTTCAGAGACAATAAGAGTTACCACATTAGAAAGATCTCAGTAAAGCTTCTAGATTAAGAGTAGAAAGATATGCCCAGAGATTTACTTCTGTAAATTAGTCAGTGAAAACCTTATAGGTTACAACCAAACATTGTGTGACTTGCTTGCTCTAGACACATCACAGAGAGGGATTCACTGGCAGAGAAGGATATTGTGTTTGGAGAAGTAGAAGACCAATCAGATGGTGAGAGAATCTTAGTAGGTGAATTGGAACATTAACCACAACAGTGGATTTGAACATGCCGGTAATGGTGAGGATGATACAGGCCTAGACAGTATTTTGTTATGCTGTATATAGCGTTGCCCAAAATAGGAATCAATTTAATGATAACCTATTTGTGAATTCTAAGAAAAGTAGCAACAACTAGGATTATGTTCACAGAGTGAGGGGATCTTTCGAAAGCAATCTTCATCTAATCCCATTCTAATTCTGGGGAGAGTTGCTGTTTGTTGTTAGGTGCTGTTGAACCAAGTTTGATCCATAGTGACTCTAGAAACCAATCTGAGCCCTGTTTTATCCTGTGTCATTCACATAATCTCCGACATACTTGAGTCCATTGCTGCAGTCACTGTGTCAACCCATCTTGTTGAGGGTCCTCCTTTTTTCGGTGGAGGCTTCACCTTTCCAACCATGGTGTCCCTCTCCAAGAAATAGCCTTTCTTAACAACGTGCCTGAAGTATATCAAGCGAAGCTTCATCATCTTTGCCACCAAGGAGCTCTCTGGCTGCACCTTCTGCAAGACATATCTATTTGTTCTTTTAGTAGTCCCTAGAATATTCAGGACTCTCCTCCAACACCACAGCTCAAAGGCATTAATTATTCTTCTGTTATTCTTATTCATTGTCCAGCTCTCAGCTGTATAGCAAGTGACTGAAAAGATCCTGGTCTGAATCAGGTGTATCTTAATCTTTAAATTGAAATATTGCTCCTTAATTTGGAGTGGTCCCTGACAGCAGACTATCCAAGTGTAATGTGTCTCCTGATCTCTTAGCTGCTGATACCAAGGGTGTTGATTGTGGATCCAAGTAAGATGAAGTCATTGACAGTTTCAATTTTATCTTCATATCTCTTGATATTGTCCATCAGCTAAGAGGTGAGATTTTTTTCCCTTGACATTGAGAAGCTATCCATATTGAAGGCTGTATTCCTTGATCTTCTGCAGCAAGTGCTCCAAGTTTCCTTTGCTTTTAACAACCAGAGTTGTGTCATCTGCATAGCTTAGATTATTGATGAGTCTTCTTATGATCCTGATGCCACATTTTTCTTCACGGAATCCAGCTTCTGAATAATTTGCTCAGCATACAGATTAAATAGAAATGGAAAGAGAGAATACAACCCTGACACACATTTTTCTTAATTTTAAATAATGTGGTATTCTCTTACTCTGCATAACAGCCTCTTGATCTAGGTATAGATTTCACATAAGTACAGTTAAGTGTTCTGGAATTCCCATTCTTTTCAATGTTTTCTGTCATTTGTTATGAGCATACAGGTATTATTCAAGTATACACACCATCAGCTAAAGCCAAAGAGGAGGAAATTGAAGATTTTTACCAAATTTTGCCATCAGAAATAGACCAAACATTGCAAGCAAGATGAATTAATGATATTTAGTGACTAGAATGAAAAAGTTGGAAACAATGAAGAAGAAATGGTAGAAAGTACAGATTTGGTGACAAACAAGACTGGAAACATAATGATTGAATTTTGTACATTCAATGATTTAGTCATTGCAAATACTTTGGGATAATATAATGGTCAATGCATTCGGAGTACATTCCAAGACTGAAGATATATTGGCAAACTTCCCTGCATTAGAAAATAGAAGAAACACCTGGGAAAGAATAAGATCATAGGAGGAAATGATAATGTACTGGAAAGTCTAGTTCTAAGCCATCACAGGTGCGCTCCAAATACTGGCATGTGTCAGGCACGATGTTGGAATCCTGATGACTTTATTGTTACTCAGAGAAGTAGACATTTTGACACCAGCAGTGAAGACGCAGCTTATATACATGGGAGACTCTAAAATTCTGGGACTCTCTTTCTCTCTTTTTGAAAATTTTGTATTATTTACAAACAAAATTTGTGTACATTTTGCTTCATTCATATACATTGTGTTTCACATGTTCCTTCATTCACATTGTGTTTCTCTATGATCCTTCCCATACACAGCACTGTGTCTTTTCAGGTCTCCATTGTAACTAATTCCTTCACTCCCTCTCTAGCTCTGACACTCTAAGTGCTGACTACATAGGTGCTCAAGAAAATGTATTAACTGGTTGTCCTTAGGTTTGTAACAAAACTTCTTAGAGTCAGATTCTTACAAGGTGTGATCCAATATTAAGCATGTCAGAAAAAGCCTCCATTTTTCAGTTTACTAAGTGTGATTGTGACAAGTTAGCTTTGCTTGGCTCTTGCTGCTGTTGTGTCCTGTCGACTCAGAACTGACCTACAGCTGACCCTCCAGTGAGTTTTCAGTCAACTAATCACATGGGAAGAGATTGCTTATTCTTCTCCTGCGGAGCCGCTGGTGGACACTAAGTGCGTGCCTTTGGGATTGCAGCACAACTTCTTACCTCTAGGCTACCAGAGCAATAGTCATATCTTAGCTCTGTTCTTGTTAGGCATCATCCAGTAGGTTCTAGATTATGGTGACTTCGTGTACAACAGAATGATGCTCTCACTGCCGTGCTTGAACCAATTGTTGTAGTCACTGTGCCAACTCATTGTGTCAAGTGTGTTTGCCCCCTCTCTGCTTTTCTATGCATGATGTCTTTGTCTAGGGATGGGGCTTTTCTGATAATGTTCTCAAAATGTATGAGAGAGAGAAAAAAAATACATGAAAGAATGTTGTCATCTTAGCTTTTAAGGAGCATTCTGGTTGTACTTGCAAGACACATTTGTTTGTTCTTTTGTCAGGCCAATCTTCTCCAATCTTATCTGCCCACATTGTCTTTAAAACCTAAAATAACAAGGGACAATTTAGATGCGATGTGAAAAAATTCTTTGAGATGCTAATTAAGTATGACTTTTTTATATTTTTAAGGAAGAAAAATAGCCATTTAATCCTGATCATTCTTCTGGTTAAGTCAGTAGTTAACTTATATAGTTAAAAAATATATATATATATAGTTATAAAATAGTTAATGTAGTTAAAAAAATATCCTGTTTCTTCATGACTTCGCCTAAAATGTAGATCATTTAAAAGTCATTTTAAAATATACTAAATAACATTGCCTGCCTTAGTGAATGCATTTTGAACATCAGAAGCAATCTTATAGAGATAATATGCTTTTGATGATTTTTCCCCCCAGAGGTTCAGGGTTTATGATGGCTAAGACCATAACCCCTTCTTTCCTACAGCTTTGTACATTTTAGATTTGAACATACATCAGTAAATCCTAGAAAATTTATTTATGTATAATTCTTACCATTAAACATACACAGATATGAAAATAGCATGCAAAGACAAAAAAAGCACCAAGTTATTAATATTGATGTTGTCTTTCAAATGTAAGATTTTTTAAAAATTTGATCTTCCAAACAGTTGCTTATGTTTTTGAGTCTTAAAACAGTTATTTAAAAAGATACTTTTTCAGTTTTTACCCCAGTTTCTTCTAGTACGTAGATCTTTCTAAGGGGATTCTGTAATTGTCTTTGGTAGAAATAGAATAAGATTTTTATTCAGCTTTTTTGATGATATTTTTCTTTGAATTCTAAAGCTTTCTTAATAGTTGTATGACTAGATTTTGCATAACTTTGCTAGGATTATAGTCTCAGATTACGATGATTCCAAAACTTTTCTAGCAAGACTTAGGAAAACCTTATTAAATCTCCAAAATACTGTGGAAAGATGTCCCCCTCAGTATATGAGATCAGATGAACATTACTTTCTATTGGTTTAATGCTCGTTTGACAGGGTATTACAATTATCTTTTCCACAACTAGGTTCAGCGGGAACACTTAAGAGCTATCCCATAACTGCCACATCTGTGGACAATTTCAAGTTTTTCTGAATTTCCCTCATTTTCTTCTGTATTTTCACTGGTTTCAAGTTTACTTGTCAAACTTCCTGTTTTTAACCACTGCTCGATGCTTCTGGTTGAATATTACAAAGCGAAACTATCTACTTGAAACATTTAAATGTTGGCTAACTTAAAGCACATATAAATTCCCTAAAATTGGAGGTTTTTTTAATTAATTTATTTTTTTTTGGAGGATTTGTTTTGTTTCAAGAAGAACCTAAGCATAGGTATATATTTGGATTTTTTTTAAAAGGCTCATAATTTCAGTGGTGTTTTATCTGATCTGAAAGAATAGTGTGTTTACTCCAAAGTTAAAATAAAACCCACCACTGATTCTTAATGAGAAAGACTCATTTGGGGAAAAAAAGATAACAATTGTAAAGACTGTAGATTACCCATAAAATAGATAATCTGATAGAATAACACTATTTTTTTTCCCACCAGGTAGTAAGTTTTTCTCACCAAGAAGTGGCATTCACATTTAGATATATTTTTTAACTCTCCTTAGGAACTATAAGTATGATGTTGGTCCCCTTTGATTGAAGAGGTGATAATAGAATAACAAGAACCTTCTAATTAGGCCTAGTTTAGCTTTGGATTAGTCTGAATTCTAAGATGGTCTCAGTCTTCCTTTTTCTAGAAGAAATTTTAATTTGCTGTGAACTTAGGAAAGAAATAGAGATCTCTGGTAGCCTAGTGACAAGAAGCTGTGATGCGATCCCAAGGGTACATAGTTCGAATCCCACCAGCTACTCTCTGTAGGAGAAGGATGGGCAATCTCCTTCATTGCAATAACCTGCCTCCGAAAACCACCGGAGGGTCAGCTATAGGTCAATTTCAACTCAACCGTATGCAACAACAGTATACATTATAACTCAGTATCAATGAAGCAAAGTCATCACAACTGAACCAATAGACAATATCATGATAAATAGGGAAACGATTGACACTGCCAAGGATTTAATTTGAATCCATAATCAATTCTCATAGGAGTAGGAGAAAAGAAATCTAATTGCATTGGTCTAATATCCTGCCAAGGATTTCTTTAAAGAGATAAAACAAGGATGTCACTTTGAAGACCAAGCTATACCTAACTCCAGCCTTGCTGATGTTAATTACTTCATATGTACATGAAAGTGGGAGAATAGGTAAGAAAGACAAAGAAGAACTGATACCTTTGAATTGTGGTGTTGGTGAAAAATATTAAGTATACTATAAACTGCCAAAAATCCAACGATATTATCTTGGAAGAAGTGGAGCAAGAACGCTCTGTAGTAGTGACAAGGCTAGGGAGACTTTGTTTTATAAGCTTTAGACATGTTATTAGAAGAGGCCAGTCCCTGGAGAAGGATATTATACATGTGTGAGAAAGATCAGTTGACCTGGTGGACTGAAAGCGATGCTATGAAGCCCAAAGTGGGTGACTTTGATCCATGGCCCTCAGGCCTGTTTTTAATTGTTTTTGGTCAAACAATCTTCTAGGTCCTATAGCTCTGGTGTGTCCACTTGTTGTACAGAGGTAACTTGTGGTTGCTGTGAAGCTGAACACTGTGACACAGATATGTCAAATGTGATAATGGTTACCCATGGTGGACAGTGTTTGGTGGCGCTCCCCAGTTCAAACAAGCTTGGAAGCAGGAGTGGCATCCACTTCCGAAATAGCTTGCCTCTGGACACCCTATGAACCTGGAGAAAAGATGAAAGTCACACAAGTGTTGAGGACTTTCATTCATAGGGTCACTATGAGTTGTCTATACTCAACGACACTTAACAACAACAAAGTAGAAAGTCAGCTAAAAAGAGGAAGCACCTCAAGGGGATGGACTGACACAATAGATGCAACAGTGGGCTCAAGCAGAGCAGAGATTGTGAAGTTGGGGCAGGATTTGGTAGTGTTTTTTGTTCTATTTCACACAGGGATGCTATGAGTTGGAGGTACCTGGATAACACCTAACAACAACGCTATCCCATTGTTCTACTTTTCTCTATACAAATCTTTTGTTCATTGTTAGGTGTTGTGAGTCAACTATGACTCATAGGGACTTAAAACCTGCCCTATTGCTGCAGCAACAGTGTCACTCCATTTTGTTGGAGTCTTCCTCTTTTTCGTTGACCTTCCACTTTTTCTAGCATATTTTCCCATGTCCTCCTAATGACATGTTCAAAATACGTGAGATGGTGCCTCACTAACCGTGTCTCTAAGAAGCACTCTGGCTGCACCTTCTCGAGAACATATTTGTTAGTTGTTTTGACAGTCCACGGGCTATTCAGAACTCATCTTCAACATCATAACTAAAAGACATTCTTAATCTCTCATGCTTAGTCATTGTCCTTAGCTTAATTGAAGTTCATTTTGGAAGATTTCTACTTTTTTCTTAGCTGAACTGAAAAGAAAAAGGTACATCTCTGCCAAGATACACTGGAAAATTGGGATGTCCTCAATGACAGGATTTTTTTTGTGTGGTACACTTTTAAAAATTGTATTTTAATTTTGATCTTAATAAACATTTACAGAGAAGTTAGATTTTCCTTCATTCATTGTTACACATTTTATCCCCTCACCCTTCTATCCCCCTCCTCCAGCTGACTTTTTTTTTTTAAATATTCATTCATTATTGCACAATTACCTACCTTCCCTCACCCACCTAGTCCTCTTTGCAATGATATATCTCTTATTCTGGGCTGTTGTAGTACATATAATGCCTAGTCATATAGTAAACTGAAAGTCTCAGAAAGGACCAGAATGGAAAATATGGGCCTGGAAAGGATAAAATAGGGAGAAACATACTTATTATTCCCTTTTTCTCTGGGTACTGAAATGGTGACAAGACAATGACTGATAAGAGACTGAGAGTTAGGAAAGTGTAAAAAGTAAATCCAATAACTAAAAAAAAAATAAAATAAAATCTGATTAGCCTGTGCTTATTTTGCAGAGGAGGGGGGTTTTTTGTTTTCTTTTGTATTTCACAAAGTATTAACTGGTAATATTAGCCAATACATTAATTTAGCCAATATTGTTAAGCACCAGCTATATGTGTTTATTGTCTCTGAAAACCCACTGGATCATCAACTATGAGTTGATTTTAACTCCAAGGCAATGAATTTGATCAGTTACTATACATTTAAATTTTTTCATTTTTTTCAGTATTATAAATGTTGCCATGGATTACTATGAACATGAGTAATTGTGTGTTTTCAATTATCTTTGGCATATACATAGAAGGGATATTATTAGGTCAGTCCTGGTGACATAATGTGCTGTGTGTTGGGCTGATAACTGAAAGCATGGCAGTTTAAATTCAACAGTAATTCTTTACTAAAAATATGGGAAATTTTCTCCTGTAAGGATTTATACCTCTGGAAACTCAAGGAAGGTTTGTCATGAGTCAGATTGGTTCAACTGCAGTGTTTATTGTCTTCTTTTTAAATGATAACTCTTGTGGTAAATTTTCCAAGAAACTGATAAAACGTTTTCCATAATGGCTGCACCATTTTATAATACTACCACCATCATCGTATGAGTTTCTCCTCATTCTTGCTAACATTTGTTACTGTCTTTTTAAAAAGTCATCCTAGTTTCCTAGTGGCAAGAAGTTGCACTACAGTCCTGAAGGCAAGCTTTGGAATCCACCAGCCTTTTGTGGGACAAAGTTGGTCTATTTCCATTTTTCTTAACTGTCATTTTAACTCTGAAAACTCATATTGGATGATCAACTATTGTCAGTTCCACCTCAGTGGTACATAGCAACAACAACAGTGGATAATAAGTGATATTACATTGTAGTTACGTGCTCACCAGGTTGTGCTAAGAAATTTGAAAGATAACTACCTGGCCGACTGTCTGGAAGAGATCCATATTTATTCCCATTCCACAAAAAGGTGACCCAATAGGGAGGAAATTATTGAACAATATCACTAATATCACACATGAGCAAAATATTGCTGAAGATTATCCAAAAAATATTGGAACAGTACCTTGAAAGAGTAAGTACTTCTAGAAGTACAGACTAGGTTTAGAAGAGGTTGTGACACAAGAGACATTATCACCAATATCAAATGGATTTTGTAGAACGCATGCAGTACCAGAGGAATGTCTGTCTATGTTTCATTTACTATGCAAAAGCATTTGACTGTGTGAATCACAACATATTGTAGCTAATATTGAAGAAAATGGAAATCCCAGATCCTATACATGGACCAGGAAGCAGTCCTCAGAACAGAGCTAAGGAACACTGCCTGGTTCAAAATGAAGTGTGTCAGGGAAAGGAGTGTGTCAGGGATGTATCCTGTCTCCATATCTTTAAAATCTCTATACAGAACAGATCATTCAGGAGGCTGGACTTTGTGAGGAGAAATGTGAAATCAGGATTGGAGGAAGACTCATCAACAACCTACGTTATGCAGATGACACAACCTTGCTTGCCAAAACTGAGGAAGATCTGAAGCGCTTTCTTAAGAAGGTCAAGGACTACAGTTTTTAGTATAGATTGAAACTCAATATCATGAAGATAAAAATTCTCATCTCTAGGCCAATTGGCAGCACCGTGGTGGATGGAGAAGAGACTGAAGTTGTTAGCTTGCTTGTTTGGCCCACAATCAACACTCTTGGTACCAGTAGTCAGGAAATCAAAAGACAAATTGCACTGGGAAAATCTGCTGTTAGGGACCTCTTCAGAGTACTGAGAAGCAATGATATCAGTCTAGACACCAATATGCACTTGATCTAGGTCATGGTCTTCATAATTACTTGTTATGCATCAGAGAGCTGAGAAGGATGACAGAAGAATGGATGCTTTTGAGTTGTGGTTCTGGAGAAAAGTCTTGAACATATCATGGACGACCAAGAAAACAAGTAAGTCTATCTTGGAGAGAGTGAAACCAAGTTTCTCTTTGGAGGCTAGGATTTGGAAGCTCTGTCTTATATTCTTTGGGCATATGGCCAGCAGGGAGCAGTCCTTGGAGAAAGACATTATGCTTGGAAGGGTGTAGGGACAGTGCAGGAGAAGATTCCAGATGAGATAGATTGATACAATAACTGGGGTAATGGAGGTAGGTGTGGTGGAGTCAGTGAGACTGATTCAGAATAGGGCAGGCTTCAGAGCTGTGGTACATAGAATCACTATGAGTCACAAGTGACTCAACAGCACATAACAACCACCACAACAACAATAACTAAAGATGAGCATTTTTCATGTTCCAGTTGACCATTTGTATGTCTTCTTTAGATAACGAATTTTTTTTGTTTCTTTTTAAATATTGTCCTTTTATTATTAATGGCAAGAGTTCTTTATGCGTTCTGGATATTCACCCCTTATCAGAGAACTGATTTGCTAATATTTTCTCCTACTCTGTTGACTGTCTCTTTGTTTTATGGATGGTGTTCTTTGAAGCATGTACATTTTTAATGTTGTTGAAGCCTCAATTATTGATTTTTCTCTTCTGTAACTTGACTTTGATATTATATCTAAAAAGCTGCATTCTAATCTAAGATCATAAAGATTTGCTCCTATGTTTGCTTGGTTTCAGCTATGTTTTAGAATTGTGATTATTATACTTAAGTCTCTGGCTGAGGGTCTTCCTCTTCTTCACCAACTTTCCACCCTTCCCAGCATCATGTTCCTCTCCAAGGAATAGCCTCTCTCAGCAACATGCCCAAAGTATGTGAGGTAAAGCCTAATCACTCTTGCCTCCAAAGAACACTCCGGCTGCACCCTCTCCAAGCCGTATCTTTTCATTCTTTGGCCATCCATGCGGTGTTCAGTGTTCTTTTCCAACACCACAGCTCAAAGGCATCGATCTTTCTTCTAACATCCTTATTCATTGTCTAACTCTTAGACACATAGCAAGTGATTGGAAAGACTCTGGCCTGAATCAGACACACCTTAGTCCTCACACTGACATGTCCTCAGTGACTGCTGCAATGGGCTCCTGTGTGTCAGGAAGTGTGAGGACAGCACAGGTTAGAACAGGGTTCAGATCTTTCTTTCATAGGGTCGCTAAGAGTTGTTCTCAACTCGACAGCACCTAACAACAACAACAACAACCGCAACACTACTACCACCACCGCCACCACTTAGGTCTATGGTTCATTTTGTATTGATTTTTTTTTATATGGTATTAGAGGTTCTTTTTTCATTCTGAATCATTTGCTGTAGAAGGTGAAGGCCTGTAGTGTGCAACATGGATTGAAGTTCAAAATGAAGAAAATAAAGATTCTCACCACTGATTGGCTGCACCATGATAGATGGAGAAGAGATTGAGATTGTTAACAACTTTTGTTTGCTCAGGCCCGCAATTAACCCTCTGGGCACCAGCAGTCAGGATATCAAAAGACAAATTGTACTGGAATGTCTGCTGTCAAAGACATCTCCAAAGTACTAAAGAACAATGGATATCAGTCTAGAGACTAAGGCACACCTGATCCAGTCCATGGTCTTCGTAATTACTTGCTCTGCATCAGGGAGCTTGACAGTGACCAAAGATAACAGAAGAATTGATGCTTTTGAGTTGTGATGCTGGAGAAAAGTATTGAACATATCATAGACTGCCAAGAGAACAAACAAGTCTGTCCTGGAGAGGGTGAATCCAAGCTGCTTGTTAGAGGCAAAGATTTTGAAGCTCCATCTCACATGCTTTGAGCATGTGGCCAGGAGGGACCAGTTTTTGGAGAAAGACGTTATGCTTGGGATGGTTGGGGGGTAACATAGGAGAGGAAGACACTGGATGAGGTGGATTGACACAGAAACTGGAACAATGAGGGTAGATGTGACAGAGGCAGTGAGACTGGCTCAGGATAGAGCAGGGTTCAGAGTTGCATAGGGTCCCTATGAACCGCAGTTGACTAAACAGCATATAACAACAACCTAGTTGTTAAAACAGTTTTTAAAAAATTTTATTTTATTATTTTTGTGTGAGTGTACCGTCAAATCAGATCTGACTGGTACAGGAGGAGATTGTCCCTCCTTCCGTGGCAGAGCATCTGGTGGATTCGAACTGTGCGCCTCTGGGATTGTAGTTGCAGCTCCTTAACACTAGGCCACCAGAGCTTCCCTTAAAACACTTTTTAAAAAGGCTTCTTTCCCCTTTGGCTTTTCCTGACTAAAATATAGAAAAAGATTTTATTCACTTTCCATTTCCCTTTCCTTCTTGAAAGGTAGGAGTCCTTGCTTGTTGGACAGTAATCAAGATTTTCTTTCTTATAGAGAATGCAGGTAATAAGAAAACAAAACTTGCCCAAGTTAATTGATATAATGAGATCTTTAAGGCAATGGAGGTAAAAAAGAAAACAGGGCCAAATGGTGAGCTTTGAGAAGTATAGTTTTTGAGCTGGTTTTAGGCTTTGTCAGAAGGTGGAAGTGATAGAAATATCTAAAGACAATTTCAAGTAAGTTTTACTGCATGTTGTTGTTGTTGCTGTTGTTGTTAGAAGCTGTCAGTCAAGTGTGATCTGTAATGGCCCATGAACAATAGTTCTGAACCTTGTTTTAGCCTGTGCCATCTTCATACTTCCTGACACAGTAGAGCCCATTGCGGCAGTCTCTGTGTCAATTCACCTGATTGAAGTTCTTCCTCTCCTTTGCCACTCTCTACCTTGCTCCTAGCAACATGCCCAATGTATGTGAGGCAAAGCCTCATCATTCTTGCCTCCAAGGGCACTTCAGTTGCACCCTCACCAAATGTATTTGTTTTGTTGCAGTCCATGGGATATTCAGTTCTCCTCTCCAACGCCATGGCTCAAAGGCATCAATTCTTCTTGTGTCATCTTTATCCTCTGAATAGTTGAGAATAAGAATAAGAAATAATAAGAGTTTGCACTACTTTACAATCTTTCTTTTTCAGTGTGTGTGTGTGTGTTTGATGTTTTTGTTGGGCTGCTTTGCTTTGGATGCACTTTGCATAAAGTGGGTCATGTGGAACACTAGCATAACAGTTCATGCTCTTTCTCATACATTATCTGCATTTAATTCTCACAACTATGAAAGGTTATCAGAGCAGTTCATGGTAATCTCTTCTGAAGATAAAGAATCTGAGGCTCAGAGATTTTACATGACGTGGTCAACTCATTCCCCAAATGGTTAATCTGGGACACAAATCCAGGTTCTATTTATGAGATGCCATGTTAATACTCAACTAGTGCTGCCTTTACCTTTAATTGCAGTCTTTATATGGCTTTCAAATAGTGTATTCACCTCAATCACTTCACTTTAATCCTCACAACTGTCTTATGAAATTGGGGATTGTTGTTGTATGCCATCGAGTCAAAGCCCACCCAAAACTGACCATCCAGTGAGTTTTCAGAGGCAGTTAATTGCACAGGGGGAGAGAGTCCATTTTTCTCCCATGGCACAACTGGTAAATTTGAACTATGTACCTTCAGGACTTCAGTGCAGCTTCTTACCACTAGGCCACCAGAGCTTCCTCATGCGGAGGGTAGGCCAGGTAATGTTATATTACTTTTACTATTGAAGAGCATGATGCTCAAATGCTAAGCAATTTTATCTCAAACTCTGTTACAAACTTACTTTGGGCAAGGTGTGTAACTTCTCTGATTCCAAGTTTTAATTTAAGAACCTACAAGAGGATCTCAAAGGTTCTATCCTAAGCCTACAACTTTGTGATTCTATTATTTAGTATGTTTACCCCTTAGCAAGATGATTGCCTTGAAATGTTTTCCCAAGGGTGGGTAACTTTACTTTTCAAATGGTGAGTGAGTTTTTGCTGGATGATCTTTACTTACTCATTGAGATATTTCTGTAATGCCAATACACATATCTGAAAAAACGGATTGAAGTCTAGGGAGCAGGTTTTAGCTGTAGAAAACAGCCCAAGTAACTGAACGTGAGGGTTAAAAGTATGAAACCACAACTCTGGTTTCGAAATTTGGCTGCAAACTAATAAAAATGCTTAAACTCTCCCTAGAACGAATAATTTCACTTAATTGGTCAGTGTAATGCCAATACATCAGAGGTGACCTTTTATGGTAATATCGTGCCTAGTATTTTTATAATAAAAATTTCTGCTGCGCCAGTAACTTTGAAATCTTGTTGTGGAAAAAAAAATACGCTTAGTTTCAACCTCAGCAGGAAGAGTGTCTCAGAGGAAATTCTTTCTGTTTACCGTTTTCTTCCTGCACTATCATTTATTTTTAGCTTATTGGCAGTGATGACAGATTTTAAAAGAGATATTAAAACAATTTTTTTTTGTTTTCATATTTTCTTGGAACCTAAATGTGAAGTAGTGGGCTTCTATTTTCAGAATGCTTTCAGCTCAAGGATTCTGTGACTTCTTTTGTTCATAACGCAGAGGTCAATTTTAGCTCTTTCTGAGATATTATTTTGGCAGAGGATGAAAAGAAATCTTGCCTAGCAGTTTTTTAGCTATTTGCATAATCTTTTGATAGCAGTTAATTAAGTTTCAGATTCTGTCAATGTTTCCTCTACAACCAGAGAACAAGTGATCTTATGGAAAAAAGAAAATTGTCCTTTTACTTTTCAGCAGTTATATTACTTTAAAATATCTGTCTCCTTTTTCTCTCCTTGCTGCTGGAACAGCATATGCTCTAATAATTGTTTTCTGTTTATTGACCATGCAGGAAATTGTCATTTTACTGTTATCTCAAGAATAGAAAAGTTACCTAAAAGGAATGGGCTGAGTTAAGCACAGAAAGTTTAAACATCTGGGAAAATCTTGAAGGCCTTCCCCACAACCCTCCAGGGACGTTCTCCTGAGAAACAGGACAGGCAGCTTCTGTTTAGCTTAATTTCTGCCTTCCCTTTGATGTCAGTGTAAAAGACATCCATGTGGAAGAACAGTGGGGTTCTTTCATCCTAATGTTAGTTCAGGAATGTTGAGCTGTTATCCACTTTAGGTGTCATAGACATCCTCTGATTTCAAATTCTGCATCATTAATCGATGGACTCTACTGGAAGAGCAACAATATCAGTCTGAAGACTAAGGTGCACCCACTTCAGGTCATGGTCTTCTCAATCTTCTGCTATGCATCAGAGAATGGGTGGTGAATAGGATGGCAGAAGAGGAATTAATACCTTTGAGTTGTTGGTGTCGGAGAAGAGTGCTGAGTATCCCTAGGACTACCAAAAGAACAAACAGATAAGTCTTAGAAATAGTGTAGCCAGAGTGCTCCTTGGAGGCAAGGATGGTGAAGCTTCATCTTTCATACTTTGGACATGTAGCTAGGTGAAGTTACTCCATCGAAAGGGATATTATACTTGGAAATAAGGAAGGTCAGTGAAGGAGAAGAAGACTCCCAAAAAGACGGATTGACATGGTGACTTCATCAATGGCCTATAGTGTGTCAGAGATGATGATGGCACAAGATAGGGCTGGATTCACATCTACTGTTTTTATGGTTGCTGTGCATTGTGCTTGACTTGATGGCACTTAACAACAACCACTCCCATCACCACCACCACCACCACCACCACCACCACCACCACCACCACC
>NW_006399835.1:11711775-11719998 GCF_000299155.1 Elephantulus edwardii | reverse complement strand
CCACCTCCATCAACACCACCACCATCACCATCACCATCACCATCACCAGCAGTAGCAGCAGCAGCAGATGTTCCCTGAGGTTCTATCTAAGCCAACTATTCCATAATTCTATCATTAGTATTAATCAAAAGCTTATAGGAGAAACACCCCATGGGTTAGTAGGAGAAATAAGACTATTAAGTGTTGTTTTATTTTTTCTAAATGAAGAACTTGTTAAATATATCACACTAAATTACTAATCCTCTTTCATAGAGGTAGAAAATGAAGCTTAATTTTTATAAAAGCAATGACTGTTCCTGAGATTTGTGTACACCTCCAAACCAAACTCACTTCTGTCAAGTGGATTTGGACTCATAGAGAGCCTGCAGGACAGAACAGAACTGCCCATAGGGTTTCGAAGACTCTAAATCTTCATGATAGGAGACTGAGGCATCTCTCTCCCGTACAGTGGCTGACAGGTTCAAACTATCAACG
This sequence comes from Elephantulus edwardii, assembly GCF_000299155.1. Classification (NCBI taxonomy): domain Eukaryota; kingdom Metazoa; phylum Chordata; class Mammalia; order Macroscelidea; family Macroscelididae; genus Elephantulus; species Elephantulus edwardii. The sequence goes on along the minus strand of NW_006399835.1, from coordinate 11,719,524 downwards.
TTTTGTCATCAGCCAAGTGCTTTTACCACTGTGCTCTTGGAACCCCTGTATACAGATCAAGTGTATACTTTTCTCAATAATATGGTTAAGACAGATTATTTTTATTTTATTTTTAATAACTATACTTTCAAAAATAAAATGAAAGATTTCCAAAGTTAACAAATTATGTGAAGGAGTACATAGTCCAAAAGGATCTTTTAAGAAAATTGTGTGCTAAAAAGTTCAATATCATGGTAAGAGAATATTCTATCCCAGGACAATTGGGGCCTTGAGATGTTTTATAATCTGAATTTTCCAATTAAGGTTTTCTGGGATCTATATTATAGGATGCATTTAATTAAAAGTGGAATACAACTCTTAAGACACACTGCATCTTCAAATATTCTATTACTGTTACAGCTTAGTATTGATTTTGTTGTTGTTAGGTTCCATTCTACCAAGTGTGACCCATGGTCACCTTATAAACAACAGATCTGAACCCTGTCGTATCCAGTGTCATCCTCACAATCTCTGACATACTTGAGCCCATTGCTGCAGTCAGTATGTCAATCCATCTTGGGAAGGATCTTCCTCTCTTTCAATTACCTCCCACCTTTCTAAGCATGATATCCCTTTCCTAGGAATAGCTTCTCCTAAAAATATGGCCAAATTATGTGAGATGAAGCTTTGCCATCCATGCCTCCAAGGAGCACCCTTGTGGTGCTTCAAGACGTATCTGTTTGTTCTTTTACATAGCTCAAAAGGCATAAATTCTCCTACTGGCATCCTTATTCATTGTCCAGTTTCCATATGATTAGCAAATGATTGAGAAGACCATGACCTTAACCAGGTGCATATTAGCCTCGGATCTGACATCATTGCTCCTTAGTAATTTGGAGAAGTTCATGACTGCAGATTTTCCCAATGCACAACCTATCCTGATCTCCTGACCACTGGTACCAAGAGTGTTGATTGTGGATTCAAGTAAGAAATCATTGACAATTTCAATCTTTTCCCACCTATCATGATGTTTCCTATTGATCCAATGGTGAGAATTTTTGTTTTCTTGATGTCGAGATGTAATCCATATTGAAGGCTGTATTCTTTGATCTTCTGTAACAAATGTTTTAAGTCCTCCTCACTTTCAGTAAGTAAGGTTGTATTATCTATGAAGCACAAGTTGTTGATGAGTTTTCCTCTTATCCTGATGCCACAGTCTTCTTCTTATAGTCTAGCTTCTTGAATGATTTTTTTTCAGCATACAGGTTGACTAGGGATGGTGAAAGACTATAACCCTGATGCACACCTTCAATAATTTTAAACCACACAGTATTCCCTTGCTTTGTCTGAACAATAGTCTCTTGGTCTAGGTGCAGGTCTAAGCATAATTAAGTATTTTGGGATTTCCATTCTTCTCAATGTTAACCATAATTTGTTATGATCCACACAGCCAAAGCCTTTGCACAGTCAATAAAGCACAAATACAGAGGTATAGTATATAGTAAAAATCAATACCACAAGTATTTTTCTACTTGTGATATTGATTTTACAATACATAAAAAATTATTCTAAGAATTTTCCATATGTAATATTATTACTATAAGTAAGGTTGTTGACAGTTCTTTCCTTCATCTGTTCCACTGCAGTGTTCATTATCTAGCCAGTCTTTTCCTGTTCTTCAGCCTCCTCCTGTCTGCTGTGTCAATCCTATTTTGTAACAGCAGTCTTATGCAGTATTTGTCCTTTGTAACTGAGATATTTCTCTTCACATAATAACTTCAGGATTCATCCTTGTTGTATAGTGTTTCACAAGTTTATTGTTTTGAATGTTGCATAATATAATATTCCATTATGCAAATATACCAGTTTTTCTATCCATTTATTCGCAATAAGGCTGTTATTATTATTAATTACAGATGAGAAAATGGAAGCTCAGAAAAATAACTTGTTCTAAGAACTCCTATAAAAAAAGTAGTAGAGGGTTTCTTCTCCCTACCCCCTGACAATTTCATTTCCCTGAAAGCATTCCTGAGGAACTCTGATGACATAGTCATGAAACTGTGCTGCTAACCTCAAAGCCTTAACTCTCTAGTGGTTCCAATTTACCAACAGCTCCTTGGAAGAAAGATGAGCAGTCTCTTCCAGTGCAATTTACACCCTGGGAAGCCCATTGGATGGTCAATTATGAGTTGGTTTCTACTCCACAGCAATGAGTGAGTAATAGCATTTTTACCTAGCCTCCGATGGACAGTATTTCCATTTATACAAAACTATTCTCACTGTAAGGAGAGACCGGTCCTTGGAGAGGGACATCATGCTTGGTAGGGTGGAGGGACAGCACAGGAGGGGAAGACCCTCTATGACGCGGATTGATTCAGTGACTGGGGTAATTGGGATGGGTGTGTCAGAGGCAATGAGATTGGCACAGGATAGAGCAGGGTTTAGGGCTGTTGTACATAGGGTCGCTATGAGTCTCAAATGACTCGACGGCACATAACAACAACAACAACAACAATACAACATTCTCACTGTAGGTAACTTTGATGGCCTAGTGGTAAGGAGCCATGCTGCGACTTGAAGGCATGTGATTCGAGTCCACCAGCTACTTTACAGAGAAAGCTGGGCAATCTCCTCCCATGCAATTTACTGTCTCTGAAAACCTGCTTGAGGGCCAGCTATGATTCAGTTCCAACTTGACAGTACATAACAGCAATAATAATTCTCACTCTAGAATCATTATATTTTCGGTTTTAGTGATGAATTCTTATGGTGGGTTATGCTGGACTTTTAGAATAATTTTTATATTGTGTTAATTTAAGCTATACTGAAGCATGTTTGGACACTTATTGGGACATTCGATTAAAATCTCATCAGTGAACCCAAGTAAATAAATTTTCCCTTGGATATCTTTGTAAATTGTTTGGGGTAGGTATTATCCCATGTCAGATCCAGATTCTTTGGGGATATGGGGTCAGGAAAAGTTGACATTTTTCCTTAAGAATGGTTTATAAAATGATCAAAGTATCATTATATCTTATATTAATATTTAAACTTCAGATTTCCATTAAACGATGTCCACTGTGTGGCAGACAGTTAGGACCTGTGTCCTTAACAATAACACTACCTCATCACATTCCAGTATTAGGAAAAGACTATGAGATTACTTAAATGGATTGTATGTTCCTAGCAGCCTCTATCTGGGAAAAAGCCAAGGATGCAGACATTCTTAGTTTTCTTCTTTACCTGGCCATGAGTAGCTGCACATTTTGTGCTGGGCTGTCAATTTAAAGACTGGCAGTTTGAACCTACTCACTTTTCCCTGGAAGACAGCTCAGGCAATAACCTTCTGTAGAGACTTACAGCCTTGGAAACTTGATGGAGAGTGGGCATGTTTCAGGATTAACTAAAGAACAGTGCTTTGATTTGGGGAGATTTTTTGCCCAAAATAGGTAAGTAGTTAAGATGTAAACCCTAGGTCAGATTTGTTGTTTGTTGTTGTTATGTGCCGTCGAGTCGTTTGTGACTCATAGCGACCCCATGTACAACAGCCCTAAACCGTGCTCTATCCCGTGTCAATCTCATTGCTTCTGACACACCCAACCCGATTACCCCAGTCACTAAATCAATCCACCTCATAGAGGGTCTTCCCCTCCTGCACTGTCTCTCTACTCTACCCAGCATGATGTCCCTCTCTAAAGACCTGTCTCTCCTTACAACATGTCCAAAGTATGACAGGCGAAACCCCAGAATCCTTGCTTCCAAGGAGCAGCCTGGTTTAACCCTCTCTAGGATGAATCTGTTTTCTTGGAAGTCAGATTTAGTGTTGAAGAAAAAAAAAATCATGTAGAGAAGTATTTTCAAATTAGCTATGAAGTTTGGCAGAGCACAAAGGATGAAAATGATATTTTGGATATCTCATTTTATTAATGTTGTTGTTGTTGTTGATTGCCATCGAGTCAAGAATCACTCATAGAGACCCTATGAACAAAAGGCCTGAATACTTTCTATAAATACATTTGTCAAAGTTCATAGACTTTCCAGAGGTGTGTTGTTTAGGAAATGGATGCCACTCCTGCTTCCAAATTTTATTAATAACCTCCCAAAATAACAATTGAGAAACTCTCTTTTACTTAGTGACCTGAATTTCTTGATTAAATAACAGTATTTTTCCACGTTCCTTGAACATATTAGCAGAGGGACCAGTCCCCAGAGAGGGACATCATGCTTGGCAAAGGATCAATGAGATAGTGGAAGATACTCAGCCAGGTGGATGGACACAGAGGCTGCAACAATGGGTTCACACACAGCAACACTTGTGAGGATCACTCAGAACCAGGCAGTGTTTTGTTCCATTGTCAATAGGATTGCTATGAGTTGGAACTGACTTGGCAGCGCCTAATCATAACAACATGCATACATTTATGTCATTGGCCAATAATGTTGTTTATTTGTCTTGTAGATTAGATTTTGTAGGAAACACAGTGGTGTAATATCTAGCGTTGCCACTTTAAGACTGAAACACTCATTTCCCTCAGTGTCCTGGAGTACTGGCAGATGACAGCTTTCATTTAATCCCTCTTTGAGATTATCCTCAACTGATGGAATTTACCCCAACTCACACTTCCTGTTTGAAAGCAGCTTTCATTTGGTGACTCAGAGATGTGGAAAATATTCCAGCTTCCTTGCTGCTGTTAGGAATAATTCTGAAGAGTTCTTTCAACCTTAAAATTCCCCAGAGTATCAGCTGAGATCTTGTTGCTACATGTCATTTCAACCTCTCATTCTGTCCAGCCCTTCACCCTTTACTCTTGTACAAATGTTTCTGAGACCTCCCTTTTTTATTTAAAAATTATGATTTATTGACAGATGTCAATGAGGGTAAAAATTTTTTTTATTAATTTTAATGAATATTTACAGAGATTTTGGATTTTCATTCATTCATTGTCGTACTTTCTGAGACCTCTTTTTAATAAAATCCTGAAGTAAATATCTACTACAAGTTTCCTAGAAAATATGAATGAAGATAGTAGATGAAGAATTTGAAATCCAAAATGGTTTCTTTTGGCCACATATCCAGCATTTTGCCGACACATCTCCCTCCCTCTGATAGTTGTTTATTCTGGGAAATAAAAATTCTATTTTTAATAACTAACCCAATTATAATATTGAGAAGAATGGGAATCCCAGAACACTTGATTGTGCTCATACAGAATCTTTACATAAATTAAGAGGCAGTTGTGTGAACAGAAAAAGGGAACACTGTTTGGTTTAAGATCAGGAAGGGTTTGCTTCAGGGTTTTCTCCATATCTATGCAATTTGTATGCTGAGCAAATCATTTGCGAAGCCAGGCATTATAAAGAGGATTGTGGCATCACGATTGGAGGAAGACTCATCAGCCATCTGAGTTGCTTTGCTTGCTAAAAGTGAGGAGAATATGAAATGCTTGCTGCAGAAGATTAAAGACTACAGTGCTCAGTATGGATTACATCTCAACATAAGACAAAGATTCTTCCTGCAAGCTCAACAGTCATTACAATAGATGGAGAAAGATTGAAACTGTCAATGATTTTATCTTGCTTGGATCAACAATCAACACCTTTGGTACCTGCAGTCAGGAAATCAGGAGACATATTACATTGGGCAAGGCGGTAGTCAGGGACCTCTCTAAAATGCTGTAGAGCAATGATGTCAATTTGAAGACTAAGGTGTGCCTCATTTAGGCTATGATATTCTCAATCACCTGCTTTGCATCAGAGACCTAGAAAATGAATAAGGATGACCGAAGAAGAATTGATGCCTTTGTATTTTGGTGCTGGAGAAGAGTACTGAATATTCCATGGGCTATCCTCCACCCCCCCCCAAAAAAAAATTACACCCAAGCCATCTCAAGCAGATGTGTCCTAGAAAGGGTACAGCCAGAGTGTTCCTTAGAGGGAAGGATGACCAAGTTTTGTCTTTCATACTTTGGACAGGTAGCTAGGTGAGGCTATTCCATGGAAAGGGACATCATGCTTGGAAAGATGGAGGATTAGCTAAGGGGAAGAAGACTCCCAACGGGATGGATTGACACTGTGACCTCAGCAACGGGCTCTAGTGTCTCAGAAATGATGAGGATGGCACAGGAGAGCGCAGATTTCAGAATGGCTGTTCATAAGGTCTCTATAAGTTCTACTCAATGGTACCTAAGAACAACAACAATACAATTACAATATGAATGGATGTGCAAATAAAATAGAATTTACAATATAAACTCGAGACTTAAAATAAAATTGAAGAGAAATTTGAATCCTTGCCAATCTTTCTTTACACCAGTATAGGTAGAAATCTTTTTATACAATGGTACATTATAGTGAATTTAAGTTCATTCATTCAATTAATATTTGATACCTTTGAATTATAGTAGGTAATATTGAATATACTGTGAGCTGACAAAAGAGCACAAACACTTGCCTTGGCAGACATGGCGCTAGAGTGTTCCTTAGGAGCAAGGGGAGTAAGACTTCATCTCACATACTTTGGGCAGATCGTCAGGAGAGGCAAGTCTTTTATAAGACATCATTCCTGAAAAAGTGGAGGGTCAGCAAAGGCAAGGAAGGCTCTCAAAGAGATGGTTTTCATAATGACTGACAAAGTGGGCTTAAACATGGCAGTGATAGAGAGGTTGGCACAGGATGGGACAGGATTTCATTCACAGGATCTCTGTGAATCATAAGTGACTCAGCAGCATCTAACACCACCAACAACCCCCAAGGCAAGTTCTACTCTGTTCCATGGTGTTGCTGTAAGTTTGAATCTATTCTACAGCATAAAACACTCTTCACAAGGCATGTAAAATATTAAAAAAGCAAGACATGGATCAACCCTCAAGGAACTTAAACCTGTAACTAGAAAACAAATAGTCTAAAGAGATAGCAACATTAGTTCTGAGCAGAAAGGAGTGAATTGGTTATTTTTTAAAAAAAATTATTATTATTATTATCTGCCAGAAGAACAAGTTTTCTTGGAGAAGATGCAGCCAGGGTGCCCCTTAGAGCCAAGAATGGTGAAACCTTGTCTCAAATATCTGTGGTATTTTGTTAGGAAGGGCCAGTCTTTGGAAAAAGACAACATCCTTGGAAAGGTGGAAGGTCAGTGAATAAAGGGTAGACCCTCAAGGAGAATAATTGGTGCTATGATTGTAACAATGGGTTCAAGTATAGCAGAGATGATAAAGATGGCACAGGATAGAGCAGAGTTCAAACCCATTGTTCATAAGGTCACTAAAAGTCCTAACAACAACAACAACAATATTTTCTGTAAATTCCTAAAATAGAAGGGCTAGATTTTGTGACAAGTTCATACTTAAGTTTGTAAGTAATTGCCAAACTGTTACTTAAATGGCTGTACCATTTTACTTTTCTTACCCAAAGCGTATGAAATTTCTAGTTTTTAAAGTTTTTTGAAAATTTTCTATATTAATACTCTTTTAAATTTATATAAGTATCTTGATATGTATCTTATTGTATTTCATTATAAAATTATGACTTTCCCTAAAAACTAATATTGAATATCTTTTCATATATTTACATGTCCTATATCTTCTTTGGTGAAAAGTTTGTTCAACCTTTTTGTCCACTTTTTATTGAATTATTTTCTTATTAATACAAATAAGATTTAAAAAAACGTGAGAGATGTCATATTGAAAGATAAACTACACAGTTGATCAACTTCTTTCCCTGAAAAATTCAACTGAATTGATTTTCAGTTTTGATACTTTTCAAACATGATTG
>NW_006399835.1:11707412-11708455 GCF_000299155.1 Elephantulus edwardii | reverse complement strand
CAAACTAAAGCTGTGTACAATCTCAATCTCTTCACCATCCATCCTGATGCTGCCAATTGGTCCAGTGGTGAGAATCTTTGTCTTCTTGACATATCACAAATAATAAGCTGGGAAATATATTCTGGCTTCCCATTCTTCCAAGGCATTGAGTCAAATCACTGACCTTTCTGAGATTCAGTTCCCGATAACATAAAAATGAAGACCATGAATGGGCTAAGTTATAAGTTAGATTCTTTTCAGCTTCTTGCTCGATGTAACCAGGTGAAATCAAGTAAGATTGACAAGACAATTGAACAAGCACAGAGGAGAAATGAGGACACAGCTTCTTATAGTAGCACTTATAACCCCAGGAGATGTATAGAAGGATGTCAGTAAGGTAGGGAGAAAGAAACATTGCAAACCTTCCAATGTCACCTTATTATTTTATGTTACTCATTTTGCTAGTGTGGGAATGTGTTAAAGTGGTAGAAACAGAAATATTTCGTCTTACTTTTTGCATTTCCCCTCATTTAATCTGGATTCTTCTATAGACTTTTTCACCAGGATGCGTAGTAATGGTAATTAGGCACTATCTAGTTCTTCTGGTTTCATGGCAAAATAGACAATTGTTCATAGAGGTCACACATTCTACGTCCTTCTTGTATTCCTGTTTGCAATTCTTCCTCTGTTGTTCCAAGTGAGTCGAGAATAATTGTCAATCAAGGATATAATTTTTATGGAAGAAATGGCTACATCCTTTTCCTACAGAGTGAATGATGAGTTTGATTCTCTGATCTCAGTGGGTATCAAGAAGCTTTATATCTAGAGATTTTAAGGCAATGACTTTGATTTTTCTCATCCTGAGCAGAATTTCTGACCGTAAGCAAAAGTTTTCTTAACAAATTTGAGAATGTACTCTTTTTGAAAACAATACCAACAGCATTTACTGAATGGACCTAGTCCAAGTTAAGAACTTTTATATGTGAAAATTTTCAATCTTCGTGAAAATCTCTGTGAAGTTATAAAGCATTCTTTGTGTTGTAAAGAAATTGAAGTTTACCAGC
>NW_006399835.1:11702518-11707312 GCF_000299155.1 Elephantulus edwardii | reverse complement strand
GTATTTCTGTCATCACAGGAGTCTAGAGCGAGGGCTACACGGTGGAGAGGACCTGGGGGAGGGTTTGTAAAACAATGAAAGAATCTTTTCTTTTACTTATGTCAGCTAATAGTTATGTAACTCTGCATTTCCACTTCATTCCTTTCCCAAACCCCAAAATTAAGTGATATTCTCATAGCTTCAATTTTCAAAGTTTGCCAAAACTGTTAACTGTTATCACTCATTTTCTGTAACTCTCTGTATGGTAGAAGTTGTGTGCAAATATAACAGAGACTTGAATGTGATTGTTTATGTTGATGAGTCTTTAACCCCTTTGCTCCTCACTGCTTCCTATATTGCTTTTACTCTAGTTAATAAGTTTTGTTAGAGTTGTTCTGGAAGCAAAAGATCCAATGAGAGGGTAGCAAGTCACATGTTAATGGAATTGCCAAATGGAGTAAGAATCCAAAGGTGCAAATGCAGGCATCTTTCATGTATTCTTTTAAATTTAGAACCAAACTAGTAATTTCACAATGGGAAATCAGTATTCTATGTTGGAAACAGTTCCGAGACAATGCTGCATTCAGAGATGTCCCATTCCTGTACATAGCAAGGATATAAACAACAGCACCATCACCACCACCACCAAGTTTACACATGTTTTTGGACTTCTTACATACCTTTGTTTCTTCTATACTGCTTCTGATCACACCTGATGATGGTTGAATTTGCCTCTGGTTTGTAGCCACAGTAGAAGCTCCTATGTATTTTAGTGAATCAAATTCAGTTATTGTGATTTTTCAGCTGAAGGAAAACAAGAATGAACAACTGACTTATCCAACTTGCTTGCTATTTTAGTTCTTTAATATCACCTGATATTAGAAAGGGTTGGTGACCCATTTATGAAAAATCCACCATTGAAAATCCTATGAAGCACGGTTATGCTTTGACCCCTATGGGATCTTCATGAGTCATAACTGACTCCATGATAACTGAGTTTTAAAAATAACTGAGGAAATTATGGAGGCCTCCTGGCAAGAAGCTGAACTGCAATCCCAAAGGGAAGCAGTTAGATTCCACCAGACACTCTGTTGGAGAAGGATGGGCAGTCTCCTCTTGTGCTAGTTAGATCCACCTTGAGGGTATACAGCGGGGGGGCGGAAATCGGAGATTGTCATTTTAGAAACAATAACAGTAATCAGGGCAAGGGGAAGGGGAAAGAGAAGAGAACAGAACAGAAAAGCATCTGATTGAAGATAGAGTTTCCCTTCATTGCTCAATCCCTGGCTGACTGGAGGCATTGGCTCCCATTCCTCATCCTTTTATTTCACACAACAGAACCAGTCAGTTACGCAATGCTCTGTCCCAGTCATCCCATCTACTATGACAATCCTGTCAACAGATATTAACTGCATGGCTGTGCTATTCTTTCCTGAAGCAACATATTGTTACTTTTGGAGCTTGGAAATTAGCTAGGAAAAAAACCTCTTAATGAATTAGGCCCTTAAAAACACTGGGTATTTTCAAAGCTTGATTTTGGTTCTGTTTGGTAGCAGAACACTCTAAGGCTGTCCCAATAATCAGCTCCACAGAACACAATTTCCCCTCTAATTTTCTAAGGAAAGAATTTACATGAAGCTTCTATTTTTACATGAAAGGCAAAATTCTGGCTTTTTAAAGATTCATTCCCCTCTGATAGCAGGCTTTATGAGAGATAATATTTCTAGGATGCTTCCAAATTGCTAAGGCTGTATTTTTAAAGATGAAGTTGAATACTCATAGAGTAATGGTGGTACTATGTGTTGTCAAGTCAGAATTGACTTGTAATTGACCTCCCGTTGGGTTTCCAGAGGCTATAAATTTAAATCACACAGGAAGAACTGCCCAACTTTCTCCCAAGGAGCAGCAGAGCTCCCTCCTATAATATTGTTGTTGTGTACAGTCGAGGAGGATCTGACCCAAAGCCGACCCTTCATCAGCTTTTCAGAGGCAGTTAACCTCCCAGGGAAGAGACTGTTCGTCTTTCTCTTGTTCATATACAATATAACATTTGACTCTTACTATGGACCAGATGTAGTACTAAGTGTTTTACAAGCGTTACTTCATTTAATCCTTATGATACACATTAATTATTTTTTATCCCTATTTTACAACTAAGCCATAAAGACAGTAATGCCCCACAGGTAGTGAGTAGAAGAGCCAGCATTTGTATCTGGGCAGGTTTCCTCTACAATTATGTTTACTGCCTTTATCAAGCTGTCATTTTATAAGGGAAGGACATTGCGATACAAAGAAATGGAACAATTTGCCAAGATCATATGCTTAGTAGAGTTGGAATACGACTGCATGTTCCTTGAGTTGCAATGCTTTTGTTTTTATTTGAAGCTGACCTATAGGTAAAAGTAAAAAACTGGAGTCTTTCAGTCTGAAGAACAGCTGAAAGAAAGTCGGGCTTTCCCCCCGCGCCCCAATATGTTTGGTATTCAGATGAAGTCTGTACAACATACGCATTTGCCTCCACTTCTGAAATAGCTTGCCTCTGGAAACTCTATGAACTTGCAGATACAACGAAAGTTATACAAGTGTTCAGGTTTTTCATTCATAGGGTCTCTATGAGCCATCTATGACTCGATGACACTTAACAACAATAACAGCAACATAGAGAGCTCATTTGGCCTAGTGAATAGAAAGTAATAGAAAGTTTTGAGACCAAGCCAAAGGTGGGTGATTTTAATCTGCGGCCCTCAGGTCTGGTTTTAATTGTTTTTGGTCAAACATTCTTCTAAATGGTAAAGCACTGGTCTGTCCATTTGCTATACAGAGGTAACTCACGATTGCAGTGAAGCTAAACACTGTGACACTGATGTGTCAAATGCAATAATTGTTACCCATGGTGGACAGTGTTTGGTGGAGCTTCCCTATTAAAACAAGCTTGGAAGCGGGAGTGGCATCCACTTCTGAAATAGCTTGCCTCTGGAAACTCTATGAACTTGGAGAAACGATGAAAGTTATATAAGTGCTAAAGTCTTTAATTCATTCATAGGGTCACTATGAGTTGTCTATGACACAACAGCAACAACTCAACTCTAGCATTTCTTGACTAAGCTTCTGGATTTGTGCCTCTATCTTATTGTAACTTTGAGAATTCATTGAAGGTACATCATAACAACCCATGGACTACTCCTGACTATGAAAATGGTCAATTAAATGTCCTTGATGATGAGCATCCTGGGTGGCCCATCTTCTTCATGAGGTCTACTCATGTTGAATCCTCCTGTTGTGGTGGCTGCCAACCACAGTCTCGGCTCACACTACGACAGTCATCTGAACTGATCTATGTTCACTCAAAATACATATTGGATTCCTGAGGATTGTGAAGATGATGATGTAACATATAAAAATATTGACGGTAATGAAACACAAAGCAGGATATTAAATTGGGCCCCTGATTTTGATGGGAAATTTTTTAATTCTTTGGGTCTTTAGACTTACATAAACGAAGGTACATTTTGGTTCACTGGTAGAAATCTTGCCTTTCGTACAGGAAATTAAGTTCAATTTCCAACCAGGGAACCTTATGCAAAACCATCATCTTCAGTGGAAAGTTTGTGTATTGTTATACGATCCTAAATGGGTTTCAGTGATGCTTCAAGGCTAAAATGGACAAAATAAGAAAGGCCTTGTGATCTACTTCTGGAAACAAGTCAGTGAAAATCCTGCTGATCACAAGACTCAGTCCTTGGCAGATCATGGGATGACAGTGCCAAGTAGCATTTTGTTCTGTTGTGCATGGGCCACCATGAATTATTGTAGCAAAGAACAAGAAGCCTTTAAAATAGTGTCAGACATATAGCATGTGTTACCTGAGTATTATTTTCTTGTGCTTGCCTTCTCTTTTTCCCCCTTCTTGTTTCTCCAAGTAAATCCTCCAGTTAGTTTTCAAAAGCAAAGTAAATGATGATCATTTAAATGGAGAAACACACCAGTTGATAAATGATGGAGCAAGTATTTGCTAGGTACTTACTGTGTGCCTAACTTTACAGGGCTTCTTGTCAGACATCAGCAATGTTGCAGGCAGATGGCAGATCCTTAAGAAGCATGTGGTGTTTGTAAAGAAAATTCTAAAGGGAAAGAGAACTATTGAAGACAATGTATAATCATTTATAGTTAAAGTGTATAAATAAAAGTAGCTTAAAATCAGCAAAGGTGTGTGTCAACGTTGTATCCTTTCTCCATATCTATTGAATCTGTTTGCTGAGCAATAATTCAAGAAGCAGGACCTTATGAAGATGAATGTGGCATTAAGATTGCAGGACGACTCCCCAAAGCCTGTGTAATACAGATGATACATTGTTCTCCCAAAAGAAGAGGACTTGAAATGCTTGCTGCTTAAGATCAAAGACCACAGCCTTCAATATGAAATATATATCAACATCAAGAAAACAAAAATCCTCACCACTGGATCAATAGATAGTGTCATGATATATGATATATAGTGAAAAGATTGAGGTTGTCAATGATTTCATTTCACTTAGCTCCACAATCAACATTCATGGTAACAGTAGTCAAGAAATCAAAAGATCTGTTGCATTGGGAAAATCTGCTGTTGAAGACCTCGCCAAAGTGCTTGATCCAAGCTCTATCTTCATTTACTTTCTGTGCATCTGAAACCTGAACAATAAATAAAGAAGAGTGAAGAAAAAAAAAATCAATCCCTTTGAATTGTGGTGTTGGTGTGAAGTATTGACTATACATACCATGGACTGCCCAAAGACCAACAAGAACAACAAAATGTGTCTTGAAGGAAGTGCAACC
>NW_006399835.1:11695992-11696728 GCF_000299155.1 Elephantulus edwardii | reverse complement strand
GCTCTGCAACTGCATCCTGGCTCATCCTCACCCTTCTGCCCCCAACCCTCACCTCCTTGTACCCCCAATATGTTTTTCCCAATAAAAAAAATATTATAAAAAAAAGGGAAAAAAAAGAAATTGAAGTTTAGAGTGGATCAGAATTCACTCCAAGTGACAGAGTTAGTTAAGTGATCAAGTCTGAATTTGGACCTAGACTATCTGGTATGGAAGACCATGCATTTAAAATACTCTGTTCCTTTAAAGGTAATTTGAGTGCAAATAAGCACTCAAGACTTGAAGAAGGCATCTAGGTGTGACTCAGCCTTTGGCTCTGCCTTTTGTCTGAACTGTGTCATTTCAACATTACCTTATTAAAGAGCAACAGGAAACTTTTTGCCTTGGCCTAGTAAAACTAGAAAAAAGGAGTTCAAGTGCTTCTCCCCAAGCAGTGCCCCTATTACCTGAATTCACTCTTTAAATATCTGTTTAAATAAAATGTTTTGGGGAAAAAATCAATTTGTATTGTACTAAAATTTTTATACTTTCGCATTTACTTAAGCATTTCATTTCCCCCACTTGAATAGTATTCTTAATTTCACCCTAGATTATATAGTCCATTCCAAGAATTACTTTACTGATTATTTTTTCCCTTGTAGATTCTCAATTTCTTGGATTATCCCTAAGCATATAAAATGTGTAAATAATATCTTTTAGTCAAAATTTTCACTGAGTTGTTGTTGTTGTTGTTGTTGTT
>NW_006399835.1:11693218-11695150 GCF_000299155.1 Elephantulus edwardii | reverse complement strand
TCAGAGCACAGAAAGAACAATCCCTCCTCTGAGTAAAAGAAAGTTTACGTCCATAGCAAGAAGAGGAGACCCAATTGTTTCCTAAGCAAAGTGTACTTAGAATTGTATTTGGAATAAAAGACTAGTGGGCAATCATTCCACATAAATAATTTGAATTTACATAGGACTGTACATATATTTATTTATTCAATACAATTTAATCTCCTAAATCCAATTAAGCCTTCAAGAACAAGAGATATCTTGTTCTGAGGTGGTGATGGGATTAATGGTGGTGGGAATATGTGTTTATTTGGCTATATCCTTTTGATGAAAAAACCCTACTTGTTATGGCATCTCTGTGTGCTGTTTTAAAGACACTTGGGATTTCACATCATTTTATCCTGTTGTAATACTGGAGACTTTTATTTATTTATTTATTTTTACTTAGAAAGGAGGATTTTTAAAGTACTTTTTTGTGTTTTGTTTTAAACGTCATGGTACTCACTCATTTACTCATTCTTATTGAAAATTAATTTGCAGTTAAGTGTTGTATTGTTGTTTGATGCAGTTGAGTAGATAGATACTCCATGTGATTGGCTCCAGATGATTCTCTTTCTTTTTTAAAAATTTTATTATTTTTTTGTATGTACTCTACAAGCTCTCCTATAAATGTACAGAAATTATGTTAATCATAGAACAGAGTTCAGGTCTTTTGTGCAAAGCTTACTCGGAGTCATATTTGACTAGATAACACTTAACCACTGCTAAATGAGACTAGTACTATTATTTCTGGAGGGACACTCTTCCACTTTGCACATCACTCTTTGTCAATGTGCTATATGAGGTAACCTGGGTTTGCTGTGATTCTGAACCTTGTGCCATGGAGATATCAAATACCAGAATGCTTTCCCATTGTGGACAGTGTTTGGTGGCGCTCTAAGATATAAAACAGGTTGGGAAGCAGGAGTGGCATCCACTTCATAAACCACATGCCTCTGGAAACTCTATGAACTTGGAGAAACAAGGATAGCTTTGGAAAGGCTTTAGATCTTTTGTTCATAGAATCGCTATGAGTCAACCTCAATTCAACAGCAATCAACAACAACAACAACAGCACAACAACAACCGTCAAATCGGATCTGACCGGTATAGGAGATTGCCCTTCCTTCTCCAGCAAAGCATCTGGTGGATTTGAACTGCATACCTCTGGGATTGCAGTGCAGCTTCTTGCCAATAGGCAAGATGATTTTCTTTATGGTAGCAAATTGATTAGGTCTTTCTTCTGCATTATCAAGTCATTGTTAATTGCAGCTGACTTGATAATGCCTAATAATAACAACCAACATCTCTAAACTTTAACTCTTAATTCCTGTTTGTTATGTAAGTCTCTCTTGAGCAGATAGTTTCTTTATCCTTACTATAGTTTCTTTTCTGGTTGTTGTTCTTCTTTTAAAATTTATTTTCTTTTGTTGTTATTTGAGGGAAAGTTTAAAAATTGTATTGATATTTCATGCCATTGTTCGCACACATTTTGTTTTGTAATATTAATTATAATTATTTAACATAAGTAATTATTATATCTGATCTTACCTTATAAATAACCCGCCAGTGGGTTTTCAGAGGCTATACATTGCACAGGAGGAACTTGGGAGGGACTGGAGACCATTATGCTGAGAGAAATATCTCAGTCCCATAAGGACAGATACTGTATAAAACCATTATTGTAGAATGAGTATGAGGATCCAAGGAGGGAGGAGGTGGAAGCAGAGAAGTCAGCATGGGTGGGGGTGCGTGTGGTTAGTCATAGGGTGGCACAATTGGATGGGTGGAGAGGAGAAGAAAATGGGAAAAACTTTGTAAATAAACTCGTAAAAAAACAAGCAAACAAACATGCCGAAAACCAAAGCCCCAATTACGTAAGAATGAAACAATATATAGAGAAAAGAATGAAAC
>NW_006399835.1:11675476-11687703 GCF_000299155.1 Elephantulus edwardii | reverse complement strand
CTCCTGCGCCGTCCCTCCGCCCTACCAAGCATGATGTCCCTCTCCAAGGACCTGTCCCTCCTTGCAACATGTCCACAGTATGTCAGATGAAACCTCAGAATCCTTGACCCAAAGGAGCCGCCCAGTTTGACCCTTTCCAGGATGAATCTGTTTTCCTTGCAGTCCATGGTGCTCTTACTCAATACTCTTCTCCAGCAGCACAGCTCAAAGGCATCAATTCTCCTTCTATCCTCCCTAGTCACTGTTCAACTCTCTGATGCATAACAAGTTAGAGAAAGAAAAATGAGGGTAATGTTTCTGACTTCCATGGTGAGTTTAAGTTGAAGTATTAACAGTGGCATGCAAATATTCATAAATTATTTGAATAATATGTCACAACAGATTTTAAAATACCATCTAATTTAGTATTTCTTAAAAGGAATATGAATAGATTTTTTTCTAAAATGAAATTTAATTTTTATAATACGTTGTTTTCCTAATTATATGTAAGTGATCCTAGTGTTAAGAGCAGGAAGCTTTACCCTCTCTGGGACGAAGCTGTTTGCTGTCCTGGTAGTCCATGATATATTGATCTGTCCTTCATATTTGATGAACAGTTTTTCTGGGTACAGTATTCTTGGTTGATAGTTGTATTCTCTGAGTGTTCAATATACATCATCCCACTGTTTTCTTGCTTGCATGGCTTCTGCTGAGAAATAGGCATTTAATCTTATTTACTCTTTCTTATAGATTACTCTTTGTTTCTCCCTAAGTGCTTTCAGAATGCTCTCCTTATCTTTGTTTCTGGCAAATTTGACTATGATACGGCTTGGTTTTTTTATTTTGGGGTCCATTCTATTTGTTGATGTGTCAGAATTAGACTGGCTTAGGACAGGGAAGGGTTCAGAGCTGCTCTGAATGGAACATAACGACAACAACATACTATATTGGTTGGGTTTTTTTTTTTTAGTTTCTTGTTTAGAGTCAACAAGACCTATATTTTGAAGGAACATTCTTCTAAATGGTATAGCACTCTTCTGTCCATATGCTCTACTGAGGTGACCTGGGGTTGTTATGATACTGATTCTTGTACCATTGAGTAGTCAAAAGGTATAACGGTTACCTATGGTGGACAGTGTTGGGTGGAAATCTCAGTTTAAGACAGTTTTGGAAGCAGGATTGACATCCACTTCCTAAACAACATGCTTCAGGAAACTCTATGAACTTTGAGAAAAAAAAATGATAGTTATAGAAAAGCTTCAGGTCTTTTGTTCAGAGGGTCACTATGAGTCATGCTCGGATGATGGCACTCAACAACAACAACAACAACAGTGATAAGAAGCTGTGCTGCAATACATGTGGTTCAAATTCGCCAGCAGCTACTTGGGAGATGAATGGGCAATCTCTTCAACGGGGATTAACTACCTCGGAAAACCTGCTGGGGTGGGGGTGGGGCAGTGAGGGAGGGAAGGAAAACCTGCTGGAGGTTCCGATTCAATGATATACAACAACAATAATAGTAACAACTACATAAACATCAATAGTACATGGATGTACAGACTGGAGTTACAAGTAAGGAGCTCAAATCTCACTAAGACCCAGTGTCACATCTGTAATCACATTAAGACCCAATGTGCTCATCTATAAATGTAGAAGAATGTTTTCTAAATGCTTGTCACAGTGCTTGGTAACTAGTGTTTAGCAGTTTTTGGTCCTCTTTTAACTCTTCCTCTTTTCTGCACAGTAACATGAAGTGAATTAATTTTCAAGATCCTTTCAGCTTCAAAGTTCTGATGGCTCCTTTGAATCTATTTATGCTTTTTTTTTTTGCTTTACCCATGTCTCTTCTCCCTTTCCTCTTAACATTTAGCCTTCTTAATTTATGTTTCTTCTCAATCTTCCTTCTAATTCTTTAATATTCTTTACAGCTACACTCTGATGGTCTAGTGTGCTAGCTAGTGAGCTGCTGAGAGGTTACCAGTTTGAAACCACCAGCTCTGTGGGACAAAGATGAGGCTATTTCTACAAAGACAACATCAATGACAATTCTATCTATGGAAAATAACATCTATTGGCAATTCTATTTTGTCCCATAGGATCACTATGAATTGGAGTTGACTCGATGGTAACAGGTAAAACGTAGGATGACATTAGTCGAGTTTATTGAAGGACAGTTGCTTATGATCCCATTGTAATTATTTATAACATCTTCTTTCAGTTCAGAGAATCCTGGTTTGGAATATGAATTATGTGGCCATATTGAAATTAACTAGTGGATTAGTCCTTAGGAAGTTGTAGTACTCACTCAAATATGCTGCCTCATTGACAGTTCAAATCCACCAGCAGCTAAACAGGAGAAAGATGAGCAAACTCCTCCCTCATGCTGCTGGAGCACCTACCATTTTTCAGGGATGTGCTAGACTTTGAGAGAAGGAGAGATCATTCCCAGTTACTGTTCTCAATCTTGCCAGACCCAGAAAACAATTAAAACATAACTTGATACATTGTGTGTTAGGTAGTAACAAAGGCAGGTCTATGTGACACAAAAACACTCCAAGTAATTGTTGTTAGGTATCATTGAGTCAATGCAGACTCATGGTGTTTCTATGTACAACAGAAGGAAACCTTAGTCCTGTGCCATCTCACAATCCTTGCTAGATTTGAGTTCATTTTTATAGCCACTGTGACAATCCATCTCACTGGAGTATTTTCATGGCACTTAGGCCTGCCTCTATTACTACCCAACACACAATATATAGAATTATGTTTTGTGAGTCTAGCAGGATTGAGGACAATGACTGGGAATGATAGTCTCTTTTCTCATAGTCTAGCACATTTCTGGAAGATGGTAGGTGCTCCAGCAATGTTTATTGACCAAGTGAATGCTTTTAAACTCATGCTTCTCATTCTGGTAATTCTCCTTTTATTTGCAGTAATTAGTTCAGATCTCATTTTACCTTCTGATTTGTGATTCATTTCTTCCTTTGCTTAGCTTCACTCCTAGCTACTTTGATTCTTTGAAAACTGGAGCTGTCCTTTTTAAGATTCTTGTGAGGACTGCAGTGACCTTCTTTCCAATTGCTGAGTGCTTTCTTTGGGCAAGTGTACCTCTATGATTAAATCTCCCTGTGGCCTAGCTCCTGAGGCTCTTTGCACTCTGTTGACTGTTTCAGAAGTGTTTTATATGCTGCCTTGTTTCTGCCTTTGAGGACACACCTTCTGCTGGTTACTTCATCTGTGGCTATGCCTGTACAAGTGAAGTGGATAACAAGTCAATGATGGGTTTAATTCAGGTCTCAATACCACTTTTGCCTGACACTTTATAGCCAGCTATCTACACTTAAAAAATGTTGAAAACATACACAACAAAAATATGCTATCTACCATCCTTTTTTCTTTGTAGCTTGGGGTCTGTTATACTGCAAAAAAATATGCTCTGGGCTTTATGTCTAGTTTCCATGGTAGACTTTCTCAGTGTGATATGTCTCCTAATTGCCTGACTCCTGGAGCCAGGTAAGATGAAGTCGTTGATAGTCTCAATCCTTTTTCCATCCAACATAATGCTGCCTATTGGTTTTTGGTTTCCTGATGTTAAGATGCAATCCATATTGAAAGCTGCAATGTTTAACCTTCTGCAGCAAGTGCTTCATGTTTCAAGTCCTCATTTTCAGCAAGCAAGGTTATGTCATCCACATAGTGAAGGTTATTGGTGAGTCTTCCTCCAATCCTGCTATATTTTTCTTCAGAGTCCAGATTCTTGAATAATTTGCTTAATATATAGATTAAATAGATATTGAGAAAGGCTACAACCCTAACACACGTCTTTCTTAATTTTAAACACACAGTGTTCCCTTGCTCTGTTTGCACATCAGCCTTTAGGTCAAGGTTTAGGTTTCACATGAGCACAATTAAGTATTCTTCTCAATGTTATCCATAGTTTATTATGCTTCACACAGTCAAATACCTTTCAATAGAGAATAAAGAACAAATAGATATTCTTCTGGTATTCTTTGCTTTCAGCCAGGATCCACCTGACACCAGCAGTGATATCTATGGTACCATGGCATCTTCTAGAGAACTTTTGGCAGTTCTTTATGTAATATTTTACCCATATTTTAATAAACTCATCAGTATTTTATTGCATATGATATTAATAGTATTGTTTGATAATTTCCACATTCTGTTGGATCCCCTTTCTTGGGCATGGGAACAAACAGGGATGATTTTTAAACTCAGATGGCACACTCAAGATAATATTTTTGGTTCTTGTGAACTTATTTTAATATTTTTCAGTCTTAATTTGAATTGCACGTGAGTAATTGATAGTCTATTCCACAGTCAGCACCTGGTCTGGTTTTGACTGCTGGTATTGTGCTTCTCCAGTGATTTTTTTCCATTGATATAGTCAGTCTGATTCCTATGCAGTGCATCTGGTGAGGTCTGGAGCTTAAGACAAACAAGCTGCAGCAATAGAATAAAGTATTTTACTGGACTTGGTGGGGAGAGATTGTATAACAATGAGGGAATTTTTCTTTTACTTTTAAAAGAGAAGAACAAACTGGAGGGGAGGGGTGGGTAGGGAGAAAAGTGCAACAATTAATGAATGGAAATCCAAAATCCCTGTAAATTTTCATTAAAATTAATTATATATTTATATAAAAAGAAGAAAGTATTTTACATCTTGCATCTGCCATTTTATTCAGGTACAAGTCTCGACCTTTTTGGTACAAGCAAGGCTTGACTCTCTGACTTCTGCCAGGGGTGTGTGTGTGTGTGTGTGTGTGTGTGTGTGTGTGTGTATAAATTGCCTTTCCAGCAGAGTAGATGGTGAATTTGAGCTGCATACATTGGGAGTTGCAGCGCAGATTCTTACCATTAGACAACCAGAGTTTAATATATAGAATATATAGAATATATAGAATATATAGAATATATAGAATATATAGATTTATATATAAGAGCAACAATGCCAGTCTAGAGACTAAGGTGTGCCTGATCCAGGGCATGATCTTCTTAATTACTTGCTGTATGTCAGAGAACTGGACAATGATCAAGGATGACAGAAGATGCCTTTGAATTGTGCTGCTGGAGGAGTATTGAACATACCATGAGCTGCCAAGAGAACAAACAGGTCTGTCTTGTGGGGGTGAAACAAGTTGCTCCTTGGAGGCAGGGATTTTGAAGCTACATCTCACATACTTTGTGCATGTTGCCGAGAGGGAATCAGTCCTTGGAGAAGGACACCATGCTTGGGAGGTGGAGAGACAGCACAGGAGAGGAAGACCCTGGATGAGATGGACTGACACAGTAGCTGGTACAATGGAGGTAGTGAGACTGACTCAGGATAGAGCAGGCTTCAGAGCTATAGTGCATAGGGTTGCTATGAGTCACAGTTGACTTGATGGAACATAGCAACAACAACAACAACAGTATAATTATCTCCTTATACCAACCCTGAAAGAAAGGTTTAACTGCAACCCCCCCACCCCGCGAAATCAAACCACAATAGGTGTCCAGACCTTTGCTCTAAAAACGAAAACAATTGAGATGGATAAACCTTGCAAATTATAAATATTTAATATTAAACTAGATTATGATTCATCTCTAGGTTCTTTACTTCTTGTCTTCTGAAAGACTGAATGAATTTTTTAGTTTAAAGTATATTTGAAGAACCTATCTTTTTAAAGAGTTCTTTTGTCCCCCAAATGCAAAGCCCTCTTTTTTTGAGCAATGATCTGAACCAAATGACCAATCACGGACTCAGATGATGCTTCAGTGAGTCCAGTAAATAAGATGACCTAGATAGGACTTCTGTTTTCATGGGTATGACTTGAGCAATATCTGTCCCTGAGTGCCTGGCAGGGACATGGATTCAGAATGCCTATTAGGAACTCTAACTACTAACACGACACATTTAGTTGACTCCCACAGGGTGTGGGAACTTCCTGTTCTTGGCAGAGGACAGAGAAGCTTTGACTCTCCCTATAATTGCTCTGTCCCAGTAGGTGTGGAATGTCTCACCAGGGCTGGGCTCCAGACAGGGAGACTCTCCCTGCATATCGCACCTCTCAGTGCACCACTCAAGTGCTATACAGTTCTGGTTGACTTGGTTGTAGTATATGTGTCTCAATTTTTTTTTTTTTTACAGTTGTAGAATGAAGTCAATGGCAGTGGATCCAGTGTTTTGCCTGTATGGGAATAAGTGTTTGAAGAGATCTTATGAATTATTTTCCAATACAGACTTAGAGACAGGAAGTGACATAAGAGTTAATCGCCAAACTATAACTAAATCTAGGTCTCTAAATCCTTAATTACAATTCTTTCCACTGTGCTCCTCATAAGAAGCTATGTAGTTGGAAAATGGAAATTAAAATAGAAGAGGAATTGATTTGTTGTTGTTGTTGTTATGTGCCATCAAGTCGTTTGCGACTCATAGTGACCCTATGTACAAGAGCCCTAAATGCCGTTCTAGCATGTGCCAACCTCGCTGTCTCAAACACATTCATTCCCACCACTCCACTCACAGAATCGATCCATCTTATCGAGGGTCTTCCTCTCCTGCGCTGTCCCTCCACTCTCCCAAACATGATGTCCCTCTCCAAGGACCAGTCTCTCCTTGCAACATGCTCAAAGTATGTCAGACGAAGCTTCAGAATCCTTGTCTCCAGGGAACATTCTGGCTTCACCCTCTCCAAGATGAACCTGTTTGTTCTCCTAACAGTCCATGGTATATTCAGCACTTTCTGCAGCACCTCAACTCAAAGGCATCAATTCTCTTTCTATCATCCTTTTCACTGTCCAACTCTCTGATGCATAGCATGTAATTGCAAAGACTATATCCTGGATCAGGAGCACCTTGGTCTCCAGCCCGACGTCATTGCTCCTCAGTACTCTTTAGAGGTCCCTCACAGCTGACTTTCCCAATGCAATTCGTCTCCTGATTTCCTGGCTGCTGTTACCAAGAGTGTTGACTGTGGAGCCAAGCAAACTAAAACTGTTAACTATGTCAATCTCTTCACCATCCATACTGATGCTGCCAATTGGCCCAGTGGTGAGAATCTTTGTTTTCTTGATATTGAGCTTCCACCCATATTGAAGACTGCAGTCCTTGACCTTCTGCAGCAAGCGCTTCAGGTCCTCCTCAGTTTCAGTGAGCAGGGTTGTGTCATCTGCATTAATGCACGTTGTTGACGATTTATGAACACATAATCTTCTACTTTGTTATATAAATATGCAACAACTTTGAAATATGATCCCTGCATTTCCCCCCTCCCCCTCTTGTTTTCTCTCTAAGCTAATAAAAAAATTTCAGGAATAGTTTTATAAGTTTTTCAGAGGAAGAAACTCAGAATTAATTTGTTTATAGCCATTTCCATGAGTACTTTTGAGTATGTTCTAGACATTGTAGAGGTAATTGAGAATAAAAGAAGAAGACATAGGGTCTACTTTTGAAGAGATTACAGTCTAAAGTGGAAATAAGTATAAATATATTGTAAAACAGAATGATAGTTGCTATTAATGGAAATATACATGGCATGGAGAGTGGAAGATGAAGACATAAGGGTCTGAGGAGCCATTGAAATAACTAAACAGTCAAAAACTTTTACTTTTTCTTTTTCTCTGAATGAACAGAATAAAAAAGTTACTTATGAGGAAGAAAAAGATGCATATATACTAATTTGCTTCTCTCTTTCTAACTGCTCTTGAGTTAGAACTGACTCATACCTGACTTTTCAGTGGGTTTTAGAAGTTGTAAATTGCATGGCATAAGATTGTTCATAGAAAGAATTCAACCAGTAGAACTATTGGGTTCCGACCTCCAGAGAGGTACTTTCTTTAGTTTAATAGTGCAAATCCTTATGGACTGTTACACCAGAACTTCTTTCACCCCTACTCAGCTGATATTTAATATATTTGTTAATGTTGTTGTTATGTGCTGTCGAGTCTCTTATAATGACCCTATGTACAATAGCTCTGAAACCTGCTCTATCCTGTGTCAAATATATTGTCTCTGACACACCTACCCTCATTATCCCAGTCACTGAATCAACACACTCTCATCAAGTGTCTTCCTCTCTTGTGCTGTCTCTTCACCCTTCCAAGCATGATGTCCCTTTGCCCAAAGTATGTCAGATGAAGCCTCAGAATCCTTGCCTCCAAGAAGCAATCTGGTTTCACCCTCTCTAGGATGAAAGTGTTTGTTCTTCTGATAGTCCGTGTATATTCAATGCTCTTCTCCAGAACCACGGCTCAAAGGCATTAATTATCTTTCTATTAATCTTAGTCATTGTCCAGCTTCCTGATGCATAGAATGTAATTGCAAAGACTATGGCCTGGACCAGGTGCACCTTAGTCTCCAGACTATGTTGTTGCTCTTCAGTACTCTGGAAAGGTCCCTGACAGCCGACTTTCCAAATGTAATTAGTCTTTTGATTTCCTGGTTGCTGATAGCAAGAGTGTTGCTTGTGGAGCCAAGTAAAGTAAAGATGTTACCAATCTCAATCTCTTTTTACTATCTATCATGATGCTCCCAATCAGTCCAGTGGTGAGAATCTTTGTTTTCTTGATGTTAAGCTTCAATCCACATTTAAGGCTATAGGTCCTCCTCAGTTTCAGCAAGCAGGATTGTGTCATCTGCATAATGTAGGTTTTTGATGAGTTTTCCTTCAATCCTGACACCACATTGTACCACACACAGCTCAGCCTCCTTGATGATCTGTTCTGCATATAGATAGAAACGGTATGGTGATAGGTGTATCCCTGGCATACACCCTTCCCGATTTTGAACCCTGCAGTGTTTCCTTACTTTGTTGTAACAACTGCCTCCTGGTCGAGGTATAGGTTTCACATAAGCACAATCAAATGTTCTGGGACTCCTATTCTTCTCAGAGTGAGCCACAGTTTATTGTGATCCACACAGTCAAATACCTTTGCATAGTCAATGAAACACAGATAGACATTCCTCTGTTACTCTCTGCTTTCAGCCAAGATCCATCTAACATTATGTATAATATCCCTAGTACCAGGGCCTCTTCTAAACCCAGCCTGCGTATCTGGCAGTTCTCTGTTGATGATATTTGATACTTTCCACACTCTGTCGGGTCACCAGTCTTTAGAATGAGAACAAATGGATCTCTTCCAGTCAGTTGGTCAGGTGGTTGTCCTCCAGATTTCTTGGCAAAACTTGGTGAATGCATTCAGGGTAGCGTCTGTTTGTTCAAATATATCAATTTGTACGTCATCAATTCCTGGGGGTTTACTTTTTGCCAATTCTTTCAGAGCAGCTTGAACTTCTTCCTTCATCATCAAAAGCTCTTGCTTATACATTATTTCATTAAATTCTTCTGTGTCAGCTAATTTTTATACTCCTTCCATTTTCTTTTAATGCTTCCTGGATTGTTTAATATTCAGCCCAAAGCATCCTTAAGTATTGCAATTTGAGGTTTAAATTTGTTCTTTAATTCCTTCAGCTTAACAAATGCTAAATGAGTTCAACCCTTTTGATTTTCTTATTCCAGCTCTTTATACATTTCATTATAATACTTTGCTTTGTCTTCCCATACTGCCCTTTGAAATCTTCTGTTCAGCTCATTAATTTCTTCCCTTTGCTTTGACTTACTTCCAGGCATTTTAGTGCAATATTCAGAGTCTTTTCTGACATACATCTTGGTCTTTTCTTCCTCCTCTGTCTTTGTAATGATGTTTTGCATTCTTCATGGATGCTATTCTTGATAACCTCCCACAGTTCATCTGGTCTTTGCTCACTGGTGTTCAAAGCCTCAAATGTGTTCCTGGGATGGAAATTTGAAATTTGAGTGGGGTACACTCAAGGTCAAATTTGGTTCCCATGGATTTGATTTAATTTTCTTCAACTTCAGCTTAAACTTGCATATGAGTAATTGGTGGTCTGTTCCACAATCAACATCTGGCCTAGTTTTCACAGCTGATATTGAGCATCTCCAGTGATTCTTTCCACAGATGTAACTGATTTGATTCTTATGCATATCATCAGGTGCAATCGATGTGTATAATCTGCATTTGTGTTTCTTATAAAAAGTATTTCAATGAGTAAAACACAGAATGTACAAAATTCTATCATTCTATCTCCAACTTTATTTCTGTCACCAAATTCGTGTTTTTCAATTAATAATCCTTCTTCCCTGTTCTCAACTTCTGCATTTCAGTCACCCATTATTATTAAGGCATCTTGATTGCATGTTTAATAAATTTCTGACTGTAAATTGGTAGAAATCTTCTGTTTCCTCCTCCTTAGCTCTAGTTGTTGGTGCATATATTTGAATGATAGTGGTATTCACTGGACTTCCTTGTATGTACATGGATATTATCCTGTCACTCACCACATTGTATTTCAAGAGAGACCTAGAAATAACTGTTTTAATTATGAAAGCAACCCCATTTTTCCTCACCTTTTCATCTCTGGTATAGTAGATCATATGATCATCTGATTCAAAATGTCCCATGCAAAACTATCTTTAATACTACAAAAAATGATAATAAAATACTTCCATAATTTAATGGACAGCTGCAACTTGGAACTCAGATTTCATACTGAACTGATATTATTTCAGTATAATGCCATTTTTTTTATAATGCCATTTTTAAAGAGGTCAATGATAGGACTCCTGGTCCCATATTCAGATAATAGGGTTTCAAAAATTAGTGTTGTCTAGCCCAATATTCTGCTCTGTTGTGGTTACGTGCCATTGGGCTGAGTGCGACTCATAGCCACCCTATAAACAATAGATCTGAACACTATTCTGTGTCATCCTTTTCATTTCTGACTCACTTGAGTTCATTACTGCAGTCCCTGTGTCAATCCATCTAGTTAAAGGTCTTCCTCAATTTCACTGATCTTTCACATTTTTCAAGCATGATATCCCTTTCCAAAGAGTAGCCTCTGTCAGTAACATGCGCTAAGTATGTGAAGATGAAGCTTCATCATTCCTGCCTTCAAGGAATGTTCTCGGTGCATTTCCCCCCGCCCCCAAGCACTCCATGGAATATTCAGTACTCTTCTCCAACACCACAGCTCAAAGGCATCAATAATTCTTCTGTTCTCCTTATTCATTGTCTGGCTCTCCGATGCATAGCAAATGACTGAAAAGCATATGGCCTGAATCAGGCTGACCTTAGTCTTCAAAGTAACATCTTTGTTCTTCAGTAATTTGATGAGATCCCTGAAAGCACATTTGCCTAATGCTGACTGCTGGTATCAATGCTTTTGATTACAGATCCAAGTAAGATGAAATCACTGACAATTTAAGTCTTTTATCCATCTATTTTGATGCTGTCTATTGGTCTGGTGTTGAGGATTGTTGTCTTCTTGATTTTGAGATTAAACTCACATTGAGGGCTGTAGTCTCAGATCTTTTGAAGCAAGTGTCTCAAGTCCTCCTCACCTTGAACAGGCAAGATTGTGGGTCTTCCTATTTCTTATTGAGCATTTAGTCTACCAATCATGATACCTTTCTCATAAACTGATCCTGTAGACTGGTCTCTCCTGATAGCATGTCCAAAGTACATGAGGTGAAGTATTGTCATCCTTGCTTCTGAGGAACATTCTGGATGTACTACTAAGACAGATTTGTTAATTTTCCTGCAGGCCAGGATGTGCTCAGAATTCTTTACCAGGGTTGTAATTCAAACACATTTATTCTTCTCTGATCTTCTTTATTCATTGTTCAACATTTGTTTGCACATGAGGTGACTGAAAAGACCACAGTACTCAAAGTGGCATCTTTGCTGTGGACACTGTAAGGAAATCCTTTACAGCCAATTTCCCCAAAGTGTTAAGTGGTTTGGTTTCTTGACTGCTACTCCCATGGGTCTTGACAATCTTTTCTCCATTTATCATGATGTTGTTAATTGTTTGAGTTGTAAGGATTTTTGCTTTCTTTATGTTGAAGTATAATTCACACAAAAGACTGCAGTTTATTTTAATCAGTAAGTGCTTCAATTATTCTTAGTCTTCCGTAAACAAAGCAGCACTTTGATTGCACTTCTTTCAAGATAGACTTGTTTGGTGTTTTGGGAATCCATAAGATATTCTGTACCCTTCTCAAACACTACAATTCTTCTCTTGTCATTCCTATTCATTTTCTAATTTTCAGATGCATAAGGAGTAATTGAAAAGACTATGGCATGGATAAGATGCACCCTGGTCTTTTAAAAATTATTATTAATTTTAATGAAAGTTTACAGAGACTTTGGATTTCCATTAATTCATT
>NW_006399835.1:11672422-11674470 GCF_000299155.1 Elephantulus edwardii | reverse complement strand
TGGAGAAGTTTTTGAATGTCCATAGGGTTTTTATTCTTAGAAGGTCCCATTCATCTCTTTTATCCTTTCCTGGTTATAGATGTTTCAGGATACTTGGAAGACTATGTTGTGGATTAGGACTTCTAGAGTTCTTTCAAGCTTTTCTTTAATGAAGTTTATAGTCCTTGCTTTAATTCCTAGGTCCATGATCCACTTTGAGTTGGTTTTTGTGTATGGAGTGAGGTGTGTATGGATCTTACTTGAGTCTTCTGCAGACAGTTTTCTGACACCATTTGTTAAAAAGGCTGTCATTTCCCCACTTAACTGATTAAATCTCCTTGTCAAAAATCAGCTGACCTTAGTTAGATGGGCTGATTTCTGGATTCTCAATCTATTCCATTAATCTATGTGTATGTCATTGTACCAGTACCACACTGTCTTGACCACGACGGCAGTGTAGTAAGATTTGAAATCATGGAGTGAGATGCCTTCTACCTTGTTTCTCTTTTTTAAAGGAGTGCTTTGCTAATTCTGGGCCTCTTTCCATTCAAAATGAAACTGGAAATCGCCTTTTCCATCTCATTGAAGAATGGGATTGGCATTTGTATTGGGATTGCTTTGAACATGTAAATTGCCTTTAGTAATATTGTCATTTTCACAATATTGAATCTTTCTATCCATGAGCAAGGAATATTCTTCCACTTCTAAACGTCTCTTTTTGTTTCTTGTAGTAAAGTTTTGTAATTTTCTTTGAATAGATCCTTGTGCTTCTGGTTAGATTTACTCCAAAGTATTTAATCTTGTGATTAGCTATTGTGATGGGTATTGTTTCTCTTAGCTCCAGTTCTGTATTCTCTTTGTCACTGTAGCTAAGTTAAACTGATTTTTGTATTCTAATCTTGTATCCTGCCACTTTGCTGAAATGGTCACCTATGCCCAGTAGTTTTTTTGCTGAGTCTTTAGAGTTTTCTAAGTATACTATCATATCATCTGCATAGAGAGATAATGTTACCTTCTCTTTGCCAATTTGGACAGCTCTTATTTTCTTCTCTTGTCTTATTGCTATAGCAAAGACTTCCAATACAATATTGAATAAGAGAGGTGATAGTAGGCATCCTTTCTTAGTTCCCGTTCTCAAAGAAAATGCCTTTACTCTCTCTCCATTGAGAACAATGTTGGCTTTCAGGTTTGCGTACATACTTTTCACTATGTTGAAGAAATTCCTCTCTCATCCTATTTTGTTGAGTGTTTTAATCAGGAAAGGGTGTTGGATTTTGTCAAAGGCCTTTTTCTACATCAATTGATAGGATAATGTGGTTCTTGTTCTTTGCTTTGTTAATATTATGAATTATATTGATTGTTTTTCTTATGTTTAACCATCCTTGCCTACCTGTTATGAATCCCATTGGTCATGGTGAATTATTTCTTTGATGTATTATTGGATTCTATTGGCTAGTATTTTAGTCAGGATTTTTGCACCTATGTTCATAAGAGATTTTGGCCTATAATTTTCTATTTTGGTGGTATCCTTTCCTGGCTTTGGTATCAAGGATATGCTTGCTTCATAGAATGAGTCTGGGAAAATTCCATCTTTTTCTATTTTCTGAAATACTTTATGTAGAATTGGTATCAGTTAGTCTCTGAATGTTTGATAAAATTCACTTGTAAAACCATCTGGTCCAGGATATTTTTTTTTGGCCTGGAAGTTGTTGTATTACCTTTTCAATTTCTTCTTTTGTAATGGGTCTGTTCAGGTGTTTAATTTTGTTAGTGTCAGTTTAGGTTGGCTGTGAATTTCTAAGTATTTGTCCATTTTCTATAGGTTTTCACACTTGTTTGAGTATAGTTTTTAATAATATTCCAATGTTAGCCTTTTTATTTTAGTTGGTTCTGTTATGATGTTGCCCAGTTCATCTCTTACTTAGATTATTTGTGTCTTTTCCTTCTTTTCTTTTGTTAGTTTTGCTAGTGGTTTGTCAATTTTATTCACCTTTTCAAAGAATCAACTCCTAGTTTTGTTGATGGTTTCAATTGTTTTTCTGTTTTTTATGTCATTTATTTCTGCTCTA
>NW_006399835.1:11669713-11672102 GCF_000299155.1 Elephantulus edwardii | reverse complement strand
GTTTTTTTCCTCCTTTATCCTCTAGTTATTTCTAATTTTGTATCATTGTTGTCTGAGAAGATGTTTTGGATTATTCCTATGTTTTTGAAGATATTGATGCTTGCCTTGTGATAAAAAATATGATCTATTTTTGAGAACATTCCATGCACATTGGAAAAGAAGGCATACTGTGCTTTTTTTGGGGGTGCATTAGCCTATAAATATCTGTGAGATCGAGTTGGTTTATTGTGTGCTTTAATTCTTCATTATTTTTGTTGAGTTTCTTTCTAGTAGTTCTTTCATTGAGAGTCCTATATTAAAGTCTCTAAGTACTATAGTAGTGTTGTCTATTTCCTTTTTTGGTCTTGTTAATATTTGTTTTATATATTTTGCAGGTCTTTCACAGAAATGGTAGGAGTCTGACTTTGGTAGAGCCACCCCCAGAAAGCAGGGTATGGGGAATCCAGAGCTCTGTATTACTGGACAGCAGCTGAAAAACTGCTAAGAGGATTTGTACTTAAACTCAGAGAAGGGAAAAAAAATCACCACCCATCTATTCCTTGCAATGTAATTAGTTTACCACAAGTTTACAAACTGAAACATCTGAGAAGGAAGCATAAACAACTGAACAGTGTTCTTGTTTCCCTCAGGTATACTTTGTGTTCCTCTGATTGTCAAGATTTTAACGAGAGTTCAGACCAGTTCACTCTGGTTTAACACCTACTGAGAGATTGCATTTCACCTGGGAATCTAAAAGAATGATCCGTGGATCTCACGAAACTGTAGATAAAAATTCAATATATCTGAGGAAGAATATAGTAAATTCTCAGCAGGTGCTCCCACTGGGATGAACTGATTAAAAAAGTCCCAAGATCAAAGCATTGGAGCGAAACAGAATAGCTCTTAATAAAATAATCAAGTGTTCTTTTATTTAGTGTAGAGTTGTTATGATGGCTTATATAATCTTACAATTTCTCTGGTTATGTATATTACTATGTATTTAGTTCTGAGCACAGTATCCCAATCAATTGGAGAATTGGAATAAAATTCTGGTTCTGATTTTAAGGAACTCTTTGACTGTCGTTTCACCTCTCTACACAGAGTTTCCTAGGAAAGGAATTGGTCCTTCCTCTTCTAAACATTTGTGCTCAAAGGACTTCATTCGTAGATTGAGGCTAATTATCATAAAACCTTTAGAAGGAAAACATATCAACAGATGACAGAATGAAAAGGGGATTAAAATTAAACTCCTCACACTTTTGTATCTTTCTTTGGGAAGAATTATGTACATTATTTTCTTCCATAAATTCAAATGCAATGCCTACTTCTGAGACCCGATTAAAGGCCTTTCCCTGGATTGCCTTGATGTGAGAAATGTCATACTGAGAAAGAAGAGATCTGCTTCCTCCCCGAATCACTGTACATATCCCCACAAAAAGGCATATAGGGAAGGTACAGAATCTGATAGAGTTTAAATCTCAGGAATAACTGCTTCTCAGTGAATATGGGCCCAAGATTTCTTTCTGGGGCTGATGTAATAGAGAGTAACAATGATTGCAAATACTATGTCCACCCAAACAGAAATAGTAAAATGATCTCCTTTAAAAAAATTGTCATGTGGAAATTTACTTACAGAGAATTAATAAGTTTGTGTTTGTTAACCTATACTCAGTTACATTTTACATTTGTAAATAATTTTACATTTGTTGTTTTATACTCAGTCACACTTAACTGAGTATAGGCTGTAATGCAGTTATATGAGAGGTGGAGCTGCAGAAAGTGGTATTGGGGCAAAGATGTGATCCCAAGGCTCATATGCTCTTTTGAGAGAGAAAAGTGAGAACTCTTGATTTTGAGAAGGGTAGCAAAAGTTAGTCGCTATGAAAACTAGGATGTATCTGGCTTGGTATTATCCCTGGATCCTTTAAGCTGTTTAGACAAACTCAAAGATAAGAAATTAACATATGATTAAGCACCCAGTTGGGTGAGATCTGACAGAGAGAGAGAAAGAAAGAAAGGCAACAAGGCAGATCACGCTACACCTGCTGAGATGACAGAAGAATGGGGAAATTAAAAATCAATAACCCAAACAAAATAACAGTGCAGCATGCTGGGTGGGACCCATATATTTTTCATTCAACTAAATAAATGCTTTTCTTAGACTGTGAGCTAGTCATTATCTAATTAGTCACTGGTCTTTCTTAACTCCTCCTCATACCTTTCCCCTTCATTTATTTAGTCACTAGGAACTGCGTATTTATATGTCATCTGCAATATTGTCTTTACTAATAATAGTTTTCACCTGAAAGCATTCACAATCACATGTTTATTGTTGTTGATAGGTGCCGTCAAGTCGAGGATGACTCATAGCGACCCTAAGAACAGCTGTCCTGAACTCTGTCCTGTCCTG
>NW_006399835.1:11639211-11667896 GCF_000299155.1 Elephantulus edwardii | reverse complement strand
GAATCTTCTGTTCAGCTCTTTAGTATTTTGAATTCTTCCTTGTGCCTTTGGCTTCTCTATGCTCCAGTGCTATCTTCAGAGTTTCAAAACACTTAAAGGTAGAATTATGAAATAAGGTTTTGGAAAAGAGATGACATTAAAGAAACTTAGGTTAACTGGTTTCTAAGTTCTTCCCTAGTTCTTAAAGCAAAAGCCAAAGTTCTTGTTATTCAGTTGATCCTAACTTGTGGTGATTCCATGTACATCAAGTAGAAGAACATCCTCCACAGAGTAGAAATACTCCACTAATTGTTATTTTTTTAGAAGCCAGGACTACTGGATACTGTCTCTGGGTAGACTCAAACCTCCAAACTTTTGGAGCAGTTGTGAATTTCCATTTGCATCACTTAGGATTTCCTTCTAGTTTTAATCTGTTGCTATCTAGCCAGTTCTGACTCATAACCACCCTATAGTGCAAAGATCTGCCCTGTGAGGTTTCCAAGGCTGTATCCTTTACGGAAGCATATGCTGCCATATCTTTCTGCTTTGGAGCAGTTGATAGATTTGAACTGCTGAACTTTTGGTTAGATGTCAAGTACCTAAACTTGGCACCCTCAGGGCTCTTTGTTGTCATTGTTAGGTACTGTAGAGATGGTTACAATTCCTGCAGCTTGAAGTTATGATTCTTACACACTTTACTGTTGCATAGGCAGAGTCCATTTTAGAAAATAAAAATCAGTTCCTTGTAAGAGAGAACAACAGAACAAAACAGTCTCTGGTCCTGTGTCCACCTTGCAGTCATTTGCTGTAATTCATTTAAACTTTTGTTGCAGCCACTAAATGAATCCATTTACTGAAGATTCCCCTCCACCCCACGTCCTTCTCCCAGGGAAAATATGATGGGATAGACAGTCACTGTACCAAAAAGAATTTATGAATGCGGAACCACTGCAGGTTGCAGCATATAAGCAAGGACCAATGATACTGAAAGAAGAAATTCAAGATGCACTAAAGGCATTGAAGAAAGAAAGAAAAAGAAAGAAAGAAAGAAAGAAAGAAAGAAAGAAAGAAAGAAAGAAAGAAAGAAAGAAAGAAAGAAAGAAAGAAAGAAAAAAGAAAGTCTCCAGGAATGGAACGCATATAAACTGTCCTGTTTCAGCAAACTAATGCTGCCATGGGTGGCTCACTTGACTGTAAAAAGACATTTGGAAGGCTGCTACCTGGCTAGGTAACTGGAAGAGATTCATATTTGCTCCCATCCTAAAAAAAAGGTGCTCCTACAGAATGCTGAAATTATCAAACAATACTATTACTACCATAGGTAAATAAAATCTTGCTGAAGATTAATATAAAAAATGACTGGAACACTACATCAGTAGCGAAGAGAAATTAAAACTGAGTTCAGAAGTGGCTATGCAATGAAGATCGTCATTGCTTATATAAGATGGAGCAGTTATAATTTAAATATAAGAACAAACGTACGACCAATTTGTAGAAATTAAATGGTAGACAAGGAAGCTTAGGATGATTTATCAGTCTTGATAGAATAGAAAGGAAAATCATGCATAAGGAGTGAGTAAAAGGAAGGTAAAATTGGCAAGGTGAGGGTGAAGATAAAGTTGTGGATCCTCCTGCAGTAAGAGGTCATGAGAATCTGTAGTCTTTTTTTTGTTTTGTTTTGTTTTTTCTATAATTATATTTTATTAAGAATTTGTAGTCTTGGTGAGACTCAGGCTTTGTTTTCTTTAAAAAAACTTGCATCTGTCTATGTCCTCTTTTCTCTATTACTATGCTCCTAGGACTCTCATAGAATTTCTTTTTCATAATTTATTTGTGTTCTATGAACAAATTTCCCAGGTATTTATATATATTATACCCTCAGTGAGATAGATTGTTACAGTGACTGTGGCAAAGAGCTCAAGTGTGTTGGGGTTGATAAGGAAGGTCCAAGATAGGACAGGTTTCAGATCTGTTGTTCCTAAGATCACTATGAATAGTTAGTGACTCAATGGCACCTAACAACAACAATAGTTGTATACTATGAACAAATTGCCTAGGTATTTTTACGGACTTCTCAATGAGTTGTTTTCCCCCCAAATTAAAAATAACTATTGTAGAAACTGTTATTTCTAAACCAATTGCTGTTGAGTTGATTCTGACTCACAATGACCCAATTGGATGGAGTAGAATTACTCCATTGGATTTCTAAGACTGATCTTTCCAAAAGTAGACTGGTCGGTATAAACCGCTGACCTGGGGGTTAACAGCCAAACACTTCACCACTATACTACCAGGGCTTTTCAACTGTTATTTGCAACACCTTTAATGAACAAACAGATGAGTCCTGGGGTCATGTGACAATTAGTTTTTCTTCTAGTTGTGAAGCCAGAGTAACCACAGAATAGTCATATAGAGTCGTGGCTTTGTGTAGACCTGGCCGATCATGACAATGACAAAGCAAGCCAAACGTTCATTGTAGATAAGAAAGGTGAAAGAAAGTGTTCAGCTAATTTCTTACCTTTAGCTACATTGGAACCATTTTTAAAAATGCTTTGAATATTCAGATACTTTTTACTTCAGCCAGTTATCCTACGTTTGGATTTCTATTGGAGTTCCTTGTATTCAAAGTTGCTTGCCTTCCTAAAAAAAAAAAAAGAAAAAGAAAAAGAATATAATTCAGTTTTAAACACTGCTTGAACATATATTGTATGCTGAGATAGGTAGAAAGAACTATAGAAAGAATTATAAAACAGAGAAGATATTATTTCCACACAAGCTATGAGTTGAAAATAAAAAAGGTAAACGTAAAACTGGGTTCCACAAGGGAAAAAAAATCATAGTTTATGATGTAATTCAGGGACTCAGTCTGGTGAGTGACTCAAGTAGGAGTCTGCTTTTGACTCAGCAAGCCAGTTTTTCTGTGGTGACACCAGGTCGTGGTGTGACTTTTTGAAAGCGTTGGTACATTAATGGTGTTGTCCCTTAAGTCCCAAGCTTTGACGTGAAGATTCTGATAATTTTGAAGAGGTAGAAATTCCTTAGAGCTCCTGTAATTGCTCCTACGAGATCAAGCCTGACCCAATGATAAATACGCTTTTCAGAGACATTTTGAGTGCTTATTGGAAGAGTCAGCTGCTCGTCATCAGTAGGCAACTGGTTTCAGTTTCATCACCAGAACACACTACATCCCGTGGGAACCAGAGATAGCATTTAGAAATTAACCAAGGACTTGTGTGAGTCTAGCCACATCTTGTTCCATGGGTAGGAGACCTGGGTTAGGGGTTTTCAGAAGCATGAGAAGCATTAAACTTTGCAGTGATGAAAGATGGATAGAACTCTGACAAAAAAGTAAGAAAATGAAATATAAGACTGAAACAAAGGGGAGACATGATGGAAAATGGAACAAAGATATACAACTGACTTTTACTTCTGCACACAGAAGACTCTGTGAGCTGTGAGCTGGATCTTTTAAAGAAGCTGGCAGGCTCATGCCAGAAGCTGTGAGCACTGTTTAAAATATTGATACAGTACTTTTCTTCTACTCTCAATCTTTTCACATTACAAACTTAACCTTGATCCCTGACCTCTTTACTTTCTCAGCTAGTCTTGGATGATTGGAGGTTGGCTTTGGTCTATTTACCTTGGTGGCTGACTTGGAAGCCTCATAGGATATTGATATCGGGTCTAACAATTGACTCTGAGCATATAAACTCCATTTATAGGCTAGTAATTTCTGTATCTAAACTACAAATGTCCCCAACAAAGATGTCTGGTGGGTTATTTTTGCCTCATTGGGGCCACTAAGAAATATTCCTTTGAAAGAACACAAACCAAACTCAGCTCAACTAAGCAAACAAACAGCCAACCAGTCAGCCAACTAGTCAGCCAACCAGCCAGCTAACC
This sequence comes from Elephantulus edwardii, assembly GCF_000299155.1. NCBI lineage: Eukaryota > Metazoa > Chordata > Mammalia > Macroscelidea > Macroscelididae > Elephantulus > Elephantulus edwardii. The sequence continues at coordinate 11,664,014 of NW_006399835.1, read as the reverse complement.
AGCCAGCCAACCAGCCAGCCAACCAGCCAGCCAACCAGCCAGCTAATCAGCCAGCCAGCCAACCAGCTAACTAAACAGCCAGGTAACCAGCCAGCCAGGTAAACAGCCAACCAAACAGCCAACCAACCAACCAACCAACCAACCAACCAACCAACCAACCAACCAACCAACACACCCATCCACCCATTCTCCCATACCCTTAAAGCACCTGGTTTAGAGAAAGCAATTGTGAAGATTCCTAAGAGTTTCACCAGAAGGAAACTTAAAGAAGGTGTTTCCTAGCCTAGCATCACTATTCCTTACTGATGTATACAAAAGCACAATTTAATTGGTAAGCTATTTCAGAAATACTTATCTTTTTGGTACAGTGATGCTGGTCATTCCTTCCATTTTGTTTGATGCTTTCTGAATCATTCCATATTTTGCGCATAGAATTCTTCACTGTTGCAACTTAAAGCGTGAATTTGTTCTTCAGTCCTTTCAGCTTGAGCTGTGTTCTCTTTTAGTTTTATAATGCCAGGTCTTTGCACATTTTGTTATAATACTTTGCTTTGTCTTTTCAAGCTGTCCTTTGTAATATTTTATTCATCTTTCTTACTTCAGCATTCCTTCTCCTTGTTTGGGTTTTATTTGACACCTAATTGTATTCATATGAAACCTGTATATAGACCAAGAAGCAATTGACCAAATAGGACAAGGGAATACTGCATGGTTGAAAATCAGGAAAGGTGTGTGTTAGGGTTGTATCCTTTCTCCATACCTATTCAATCAGTATGCTGAGCAAATAATTCAAGAAGCTTGACTATGAATAAGAATGTGGCATCACTGGTGTTGGAGGAAGACTCATCAATACGTTGTGGTATTTGTACAACACAGGCTGCTGATCCATGTATATGAGGAAAGAATGTGTATTGCTTTGTTGGGTAGAATTGTCTGTATATATCCATGATCTCAAGTTAATGGAGTCTTTTGTTTAGATATTTTTTGTCTCTGATAGTATTCTAGCTGTTTTGTCCTTCATTAAAATGAGTGTTGCAGAGTCTCCTACTGCTATTGTGGAGTTGTCTATTTCTCTTCAATTTTGTTAAAGCTTGCTAAATGCACTTGGAGCTCTTTTGCAGGATGCATAGATATTTATCATGTTGTTGTTGTTGTTATGTGCCACATAGTGAGAACTTAATCACAGCTGATCCTCTGGTGAGTTTTCAGAGCCTGTAAATTGCACAGGAAAAGACTTCACAGAAGCTGATGGCTTTGAACCACTTGCTTTTGAGTTGACAGTGCAACTCTTTACCCACTTGGCCATGAGAGCTCCCTAGAGAACTATTACATTTATGCATATGGATTGGCCCATTAATCATCATACAGTGCCCTTCTTTGTCTGTTATGATTACTTTTACCTTAAAGTTATTTAATCTGAACTTAATATGACCATTCATGCTTTTCCTTTCATTACCATTTCCTTGATGTATTTTTCCATGCTTTGATTTTTAGCTGTTGTGTTTGTGTCTAAAGTATGTCTCTTGTAGGTTGTGTATTGATGGGTTATATTTTCTTATCCATTCTTCCACTCTCTTTCTTGATTATTACATTTAGTCCATTTACGTTTGGTGTGATTTTTGATTGTTGTTATGTGCCGTTGAATCCAGTATGGCCCATAGCAACCTCATGAACAACTGCTCTGAACACAGTTCTATCCTGTGCCATCTTCACGATTTCTGACTCAGTAGATCCTATTGCAGCAGTCTCTGTGTCAATTCATCTGTATATGTCTTCCTCTCTCACAGCTCCCCAACTTCCCACGTATGATGTCTCTCTCCAAGAAATAGCTTCTCCTACATGTCCTGTTAGCCAGAGTTGCTATGAGTCATGCTCGACTTGACTGCTTATAACAATTATATATATATATATATTTCATATATATATAATTCATATATATAACATTCATAATTTTGTCCTCTCAAAATGTTTTTAAATTGCTGCATTTTTACTTTGATTTTATTTACTTTTAATTTTCATTGACATATTTATATTCTGAAATAATAAGCTATTAAATTATCTTCACTACTGTTGGCGGTAGAAAAGTTCTAAACATAATTTTTCTCTGAAACCATCTATTACTCTTCACAGCCTGCAAGTGAAAGCTAAACCTTGTAGTCCATTTTATTTTAGTACAACCTACATGTTCCAATGGATTGTTTTCATGGTGATCTTGAAGAAGCTGGGTGATGGATGACACACAGAGAGGAAGTCCTGGTAAGGAAGAGATTATGTGTAAGAACTGTCGCCACCTTACCAATGATGTTGTTATGTGTCATCGAGTCGTTTGCTCATAGCAACCCTGTGTAAAAGAGGCCTAAACACCATTCTATCCTGTGCCAACCTCCCTGTCTCAAACACATTCATTCCCACCACTCCACTCACAGAATCGATCCATCTCATTGAGAGTCTTCCTCTCCTGCGCCGTCCCTCCACTCTCCCAAACATGATGTCCTTCTCCAAGAACCAGTCCTTCCTTACAGCATGCCCAAAGTATGTCAGACAAAGCTTCAGAATCCTTCACTACGGGGAACATTCTGGCTTCACCCTCTGCAGGACAAACCTGTTCATTCTCCTAGCAGTCCATGGTATATATTCAACTCTCTTCTCCAGTACCACAGCTCAAAGGCATCAATTCTCTTTCTATTGTCCCTATTCTCTGTCCAACTCTCCGATGCATAGCACATAATTGCAAAGACTATAGCCTGGATCAGGTGCACCTTAGTCTCCAGCCTGATGTCATTGCTCTTCAGTACTCTTGAGAGGTCCCTCAGAGCTGACTTTCCCAGTGCAATTTGTCTCCTGATTTCCTGGCTGCTTTTACCAAGAGTTTTGACTGTGGAGCCAAACAAACTAAAACTGTTAACTATGTCAATCTCTTCACCATCCATACTGATGCTGCCAATTGGCCCAGTGGTGAGAATCTTTGTTTTCTTGATAATGAGCTTCAATCCATATTGAAGACTGCAGTTCTTGACCTTCTGCAGCAAGCGCTTCAGGTCCTCCTCAGTTTCAGCGATCAGGGTTGTGTCATCTGCATAACGCAGGTTGTTGACGATTCTTCCACCAATCCTGATGCCACATTCCTCCTCATACAGCCCAACGTCTCGAATGATCTGTTCTGTATACAGATTGAAAAGGTATGGAGACAGAATACATCCCTGATGGACCCCTTGCTTGATTTTGAACCACACAGTGTCTCCCTGCTCTATCCTGACGACTGCCTCTTGGTCCAAGTATAAGTTTCGCAGTAGCACGATCAAATGTTCTGGGATTCCCATTCTTCTCAGAGTCAGCCATAGCTTGTTGTGATCCACAGAGTCAAAAGCCTTTGCATAGTCAATGAAGCACAGATAGACATTCTTCTGGTATTCTTTGCTTTCTACCAAGATCCATCTTACATTAGCTATAATATCCCTAGTACTACGACCTCTTCCAAATCCAGCCTGCACATCTGGCAGTTCTCTGTTGACATATTGTTCCAACATTTTTGGATCATTTTCAGCAGAATCATGCTTGCATGTGATATCAATGATATTGTTCAATAATTTCCACACTCTGTTGGGTCACTTTTCTTTGGAATGGGAAAAAATATCGATTTCTTCCAGTCAGTTGGCCAGCTGGCTGTCCTCCAGATTTCCTGGCACAACCTAGTGAGCACATCCAGGGCAGCGTCTGTTTGTTAAAATAAATCAATTGGTATGCAGTCAACTCCTGGAGCCTTGTTTTTTGTCAATTCCTTCATAGCAACTTGAACTTCCTTCTTCATCACCATAGGTTCTTGCTCATATGTTATTTCATGAAATTCCTCTGTGTCAGCCAATTTCTTCTGATACAGTGACTCTGTGTACTCCTTACCAATGATAGGTTTCTTTAATTTAATGCTGAGTTCTAGCAAGATTGGATACAAGTAATGAGTTTAGGGACCATTATGTATATATAATTAAGTATTCTTGTCCAATGTTCTATGAAACTCTAATTGTGGCAGAGATAGAAAAATCTTCCATGAAAAGATATATGAAGTTGAATCATGTTTGAAGGATAATATTTAGGAACAACAAAAATACAGGTAGATACTGGGGTCAAGTGTAGGCTGAAAGCATGATTTATGTGTGGATGTCCTAGCGTGACTTGGGGATAGCAATCCTAAAGCTATGAAGCTATTCCTTTTGTCTTTAAAAGACTCCATATTCCAGGCTCTGTAAACAGCATTCTTTCTAGATGGAGAATAATATGGATGATGACTTGATCATAAACAAAGGTGCCCACCCATAATTTTTGGTATTTTAATGATGATTCTGAAAAGAGAAAAATAGTACACTTAGAAGACTGAATATCTCACCACTCAGCATGGAATCAAACAAAATCAATCACTGGCAACTTTATTTTAATCAATTTTTTTTCCTATGATAAACATCTAAATAAATATTCAACCAAATTGTGTAAAGCTGCAATTAACAATGTATAAATTATTTCTCTGTGAACTTTGATAAATGCCGATAGTTGTAGAAAGTCTTCAGGCGTTTTGTTCATAGGGTCGCTATGAGTCATGCCTGACTCATTGGCAATCGACAATAACAACAACAACCAGACCTGGGGAAGACTGATTTTTGCTGGTGATCAAAGGCTGTAGAAGCTTTCTGTTTTTAGTTCCTGGATGAGCTAGAACTAAAAATTACTCTAGAGCTAAACTAAACAAACGACATTAAATTTAATTGATCTTTTCTAGAAAATACCTATTTATCTCTCCCATATTATCATGTAGCTAAATTGGAAGGCAAGACTAAATAATGGTAATGCATGCATTTTGGTGGAGGAATCAGTAAGTAGGCAGCCTTCTGTTGAGTCCTTATCCCTGTGGTATATGATGAGGCAATAAGTGCTGTGGAACCACTACTCTACAAATTTGTTCTTGACGATGTGTACCAAGTGTCTAATCTGAATCTAACTCAGTCACAGTTTGAAGCAGAGAAGAGACTCACATAATATGATATTTTTACCACACCCCATTGTTAATGTAACACTAATGTGAACAGATGGATTTTTAACCCAAAAGCAAGATTCACTGTGAACCTAGGATTTGGGGTCAAGTTGTATCCCGCACAATTTCCACAAAGTAGATTCAACTTTTCCTAGCTATCTCCAAGACTTGCATCATGATTACAAAGGAAGGAATGTAGGAATGGCTGTGCCGAGTTGATTTCCTGTTCTCTCAAGAAGGGAAGGGTCTAGAATTAACCAAGATTTCTGGGATTACTTCTGTGTTGTTGTTGTTATGTACCATTGAGATGGAATTGACTCATAGCTGACCCTCCAGTTGGTGTTGTGAGGTAGTAACTTGCATGAGACAAGATTAAGATTGCCCATATTTCTTCCCTTCAAACTGCATGATTTTGGGTTGGCTGTGGAACTCCTTACCAATAATCCACCGGAGCTTCCTTACCTCTTTCTGGAGGGAGGAATTAAAATATACATTGTTATCTCTGTAAATCCCAATTTTGCCTCTGCAGCATCTCTGAGATTGATAGAAAGTTGGAACCTGATAAAAGGATGATTTTCTTCAGAAAGATTAAAATGTGTATTTCTTCTGTCTCTTGGTATTCCTTTCATTGTGGGGATATATATTTCAGGATGGGAGATGGGAGATGCTTCCTGAAGGCAAGAGTAAGAGAGATGTTGGTTATGAATTGATGCTGGCAAGTTTATAGAGATGTCTTGAGGTGGGATGAATTCATAGCATTAGCTTTCCTGTTGTTTATGTCTTTCCCTTGAGATACCTTAACTATGATTAATGGTTTCAATGAGAAAGACAGAATGCGTTCAGACAGGAAGGCTGAGCGCTATGACAAGCAGAAGATAAATGAAGCCAAGCAAGAAGATGTGTCATCATTACTGGGTTTTACTTTGATCCATATTCAGTTACTCTCTTCTTTTCAAAATGTTGAGCAATCATCCAAGAAACAGCATACATGTTCTTGCTTTGAAGATATGCATGAATTTTAAGTGTAATAAAAAAGTCTAAACTGTTTTCCTTTACTGAAGCATTGTCTAATTTTTTTCACTCAGTTAATTACAGAGGGTTCATATTATGCTAAGCACAGTGTAGGTTTTAACAATTTGTTTCTTTGAGGTGTGGCAATAAACTATTTTTGAATTTGTTTTGATTTTGTGATTCATATTGAAAGTGTTAATCAAGAATAGAAAGAGTAGACATATTTATGGCTAATTAGTAACCTAAATGATAGATTTTTAGGTTTGTTATTTCAGTAGTCCTGTAAAAGCTTTGTCTTATTTATTATTTGAAATACTAGTTTAGTTATTTCAAACTAAGCATAAGACAGGACACTGGCTCTAAGGATGTTTCATTGTTGCTCAGAATGTACAAAATAGCCTATTTGTGCTTACTTACGTGTATAATTGGCAGTGTTTACAGCCATTAAACCTTTTGTTTTTCAGTGTAGAGATTGAATCTATCATTCTTTACTCTTCAATGCTACAGTATAAAAGAAAACAAAAATCTTGAAAGAATAAAGGAATCTCTGGCAAAAACTACACATCACTAGGTGGAAATTGGTACAACAGAAAAGTGTGACTATCAGTTTAAGCATTATGAATGTAGCCATTCCTATGGAGGTGCTTGAGTTGAGTGCAGCTCATAATGACCCTATGAGCAACAGATGTGAATCCTGTCCTATTTTGTGCCATCCTCATACTTCATGACACACTAGAGTCCTTTTTTAAAAGTCATTGTGTCAATCTATCTGGTTGAAGGTCTGTCTCTCTTTCACTCTCCCTCCACCTTTCCAAGTATGATGTCCATTTCCAAGTAATAGTATGTCTTAATGACATGCTCAAAGTATATGAGATGAAACTTCATAATCTCTGTCTACAAGGAGCGCTCCAGCTGCACCTTCTCCAACATATATCTCTGCTTGTACTTTTGGCAGTCTTTTGGAAATTCAGTACTCTTTTCCAATAGCACAACTCAAAGACATCAATTCTTCTGTTATCTTTATTCATTGTCCAGCTCTCAGATGCACAGCAAGTGCTTGAAAAGACAATGGCCTAAATTATGTGCAGCTTAGTCCTCAAACTGACATTATTGCTCCTCAATAATTTAGAGAGGTCACTGACTGCAAACTTTCCCAGTGCAGTATGCCTCCTGATCTCCTGACTGTTGATACCAAGTGTATTGATTGTGGATCCAAGTAAGAAGAAATAATTGACACTTTCAATCATTTCTCCATCTATCATGATGTTGCCAGTCAGTCCATGGTGAAAATTTTTGTTTTCTTTACACTGTGTTGCAATTAATATTGAAGGCTGTAGTCTTTGATCTCCTGTAGTAAGTGATTCAAGTCCTCCTCACTTTCAATAAGCAAGGTTGTGTCATCTACATAATGCAGATTATTGTTGAATCTTCCTCCAGTCTTTTTATTTGTTTCAAAGTTATAATGCATGATTTGGAAGAAAGTAAAGAGAAAAAAGAGAGAAAGTTGGTTACAGGTCTAAGGGAATCTAAGAAGAGAGAAAAATAGAAAGAAAGAAAGACAAAGAAAGAAAGAAAGGAAGGAAGGAAGGAAGGAAGAAAGGAAAAAAGAAAGAAAGAAGAGAAAGAAAGAAAAGAAAGATTAGGGGATCTTCTTCCAGTCTTGATGCCACATTCTTCTTCAGAGTTTAACTGCTGGTATAATTTGCTCAGCATAAATATTGGGTAGGTATGGAGAAAGGACACAACCCTGATACTTATCTTTCTTAATTTTAAACCATGTAGTGTTCCCATGCTCTGTTTGCACAGTAATCTCTTGGTTTAAGCCTAAATTTCCCATGAGCAGTATTAAGTGTTTGAGATTTCCATTCTTCCCAATGTTAGCCATAATTTGTTATGATCCACACAGTCAAATGCCTTTGTATAGTGAATACAGCACACAAGTAGATATCCTTCTGAAATTTTTGTTTTCAGCCAGGATCCATCTGACATCAGCAATTATATCCCTGGTGCCACACCTCTTCTAAATCCAAATTGAACTTCCGGTAATTCTCTATGTACTGTTCTAGCCATTTTTGAATGATCTTCAGAAGTATTTTGCTTTCATGTAGTATTAATACTATTGGTCAGTAATTTCCACATTCTGTTAGATCACCTTTCTTGGGAATGGGAACAAATATGGATCTATTCTAGTCAGTCGATCAGGCAGTTGTCTTCCAAATTTGCCGGCATAGACTAGTGAGCACATCCAGGGATACATCTGCTAGTTAAAACTTGTCAATTGGTGTTCCATTGATTCCTGGGGCCTTATTTGTTGGACAATGTTTTCATTAATGGTTACTAGGAAAGAGAGGAAGGCCCTCAAACAGGTGGGTTGACATGGTAACTATGACAATGGGCTTGAGTCTGTCAGAGACTGTGAGAATGGAACGAGATAGAACAATGTTTGGATCAGTTGTTCAAAGGGTTGCTACAAGTTGTACTAGACTTGACAGCACCTAACAACAGGAAAGGAATGTAAGTGATATGAACCTCTAGTGGAGGGGAAGCATCTTGGCTGACCAGAGTTGTCAGGTGACTCGTGCTTTTCCGGAATCTGAGAAGGGAAGAGATCAAGTTCTGAGCAGTCAAAGTTAGAATTGATGCTAGTGGAGAAAGAAAGTAGTGATACAGCTGTGGGACTCAGTAAGGGCTTCCCTGGCCACTCCAAGGTATAGTGTACGTTGTTCAAGAGAGTATCCTATGAAAAAAGTGGCCCAGTTAGTTTGCAAAGATGTGGCAAATGTAAGCGTGGTAGGAGATGTAAATAATATTTTACAATGATGTCCCAGGAAAGTTGGTAGGCTGAACACAGGAGACAGTGCTGGGGGTGGGGTGGGGGGGAAAGAGTATATTGCTAGTTGTACCCAAGGAGAATAGCTTTACACCTGGTGGTCAAGTGGCAAGAAGCTGTTCTGCAATCCTGAAGGCACACGGTTTGAGTCCACCAGCTGTTCCGTGGGAGAAGGATGGGCAATCTCCTCCCATGTGATTAACTGCCTCTGAAAACCTGCTGGACGGCCTGCTAAGGGTTGGTTCCGACTCTATGGTACACAACAACAACAACCCAAAGAGGATAGGTTTGCACATTGAGACTGTCCAGGAAGTATTAACATCAACTTGCAGACTATTGTTTTATATTTGATTTATGTGACGGTTTCATATTTTAATTATATAAATAAAACTTCCTGGTAAGAGAATTTGTATCATATTGCAAATGTTTTCCAGTTCTAGGAGAGGGAAATTTCCAGCTAACAGCATTACATTGCACTGACTTTCTTGGAAAATGATCATTAAAAAAAGATAGTGGTTTAAGTTTTTTCTGTAAGTACATAACCCCTCTCTCCCACTCAGGTGACCCCAGAAATGCTGTCTTAATTGTTTTTGGTGATGAAGGTCAGCTTCACAGAGGCTCTCATTGCAGCATAGAGCTATAAGATGAATTTTTGGGGAATCTAATGTAAACTCTTTCATTACTTCTATATTCAAAGCTAAGAGAATCAGAAAAAGAACCTTTTAGTTTGGAATAAACAGTGGGAACTCAAGTGAAGCCCATTTTTGTTATTGTGTATTGAGTCAAAGCTAACTTAAAGTTGACCTTGAAGTGGGTTTTCAGAGGCAGTTTGACTATACGGGAGGAAGTTTAATTGCATGTAAAGAAGTTGAACTGCAGCCGAAGAAGTTTGATTCTCCTACGGAGCAGCTGATGGATTCAAACAGTGTGCCTTTGGGTTGTCAGTACAACTCCTTTCCACTAAGCTATCAGTTACATTCAAGTGAAGCCCATAGATCTTTGAAAAACACCCTGTGGTCCTTTTCTTCAGAGGTGCATGCTAATGAATGGCTTCAGCCCCTCCTTTATTGCTGGAACCACGCTTATTGGAATGCTAATAATAAATTAGCCAACACATTCCACAATAGCAGGCACTACAGAAAAACAGTGAAGGAAGACAAACCAAGGAAGACAAAAAGATTTGGTTGTGTGAAATGGCAAATTCAGCTTCTTTGATATTGGGATTGAAAGAAATATTGCCCAATAATAATGAAAGATAGAAAGAACCAATCTGAATGGTGGGGAAAAAAGAACAAAGTAAGGTGCAGAAATGAGAAAAAGAATGATCATCAAATTGAAAAGGAAATTCTTGTCATAAAAAGTGAGTAGATGACCTTTAACTGTGAAAATATGCCATTCTGATGAAACATGAACTGAAAGGATTTCAGTTGAAAGCTAATTTACATATTTTTCTTTTTTCCTTTTCAATGAATCTTAGTAGGTGTTCTGCATGGGTAATATCTTTGTTTCTCTGAGGGGGAAGAAAGGGTCAACTTGATGCACCTGAACGCAAGAAGACAGTCAGGTGATCCTTAGGAAATGCATGACTGAAGTCAGATCAAGTTTTGTTGAGAGGGGGCTTCTGGGGGCTTGCCCTGAGGAACAATTGTACGATTTGATCTGTGGAGGAATTTCCCTCCTGAGCTGGGTATGACTGACAGTGAATTTGCTGCAGGGGAATACGACCTTTCTAAGAGGAGATGAGGCATTCATTTGTAGTAGAATAACGGTCCTCCAAAGACAGTCATGTCCTAAACCCTGGAATTTGCAACTATATTATCTTACTTGGAAAAACAGACTTTGTAGATATAATTACGAGTTAGCTGATGTTATGAAGTATTCCTCATCAATCATGCAAGTCCTTAAAAGTGAAAAACTTTCCTGACCAGGGTCAGAAAAACGTGATGATGGAAGAAAGTTCATATAGATATGACACGAGAAGGACTTCATCCATCAGATCTGGTTTTCAAGTTGGAGAAAAGACATGGAGCACCAACAAGGGTGTCCAGACAGTCTCCAGAAGTTGGAAAAAGCACAATACAAATACTAATTTTTTTAAAAAAAAAACTGAACAGCGTGCTCTTAATGTGATGATTGTAATCAGTGTCATGAATTATAATGTGTATAAATTAAAAACCAGTTTTCTCTGTATACCTCCATGCAGATAATAATAAACAGGTTTTAGAAATGTTGCTGAGAGCCTCCAGAAAGGAAAGCAGCTTCATTGACACCTTGATTTTAGTTCCATAAAATGAATTTTAGATTCCTGACCTACCAAATGGTAAGATACACAAACACATATGTATTTATGCAAGTGAACCATTGAAGAATTGTACTATGCCAGCACCTTTCTTTGTTAACCATTGTAGTATTGGTTTATGTATTTTGTCTGGAGACTAAAGATAGGTTTGGCTCTACCACCCACCTATAATACATGATGCCTGCAAAATTGGGCTGTGGCTGTTGCTGTTGTTATATACCATTGAGTTCAAACTGACTCAGAGCTGATCCTCCAGCAGATTTTCAGAGGCTGTAAATCACATGGAAAGAGAATCTTCATACTTCTCCCAGAGTAGCTGGTGGATTCTAACTGCATGCCTTTAGGCTAGCAGGATAACTCCATACCACTAAGCCACCAGAGGCCAATGTGCATACAGATGACCCAAGACTAGGCATTGTTTTACTGTATTTTACATGAAGTCACCATAGTTGGAGCCAACTCATTATCAACCATAGCCAAGGACATATTGTTAGTTTAGCTTCTGAAGAAAAATTTTAAATATTTATACTTAAATAAACATTTAAAAATACATATTGAAATAATTAAACATGTTGAAGGACAAAATGAATAAATCTACAAGTTAATGTTGTTGTTGTTGTTAGGTGTCATCCCATGTAACGGTAAAACTATCCTGAGTTTTCTAAACTGATAATTTTACAGGAATAGATCACCAGATCTTTCCCCAGAGTCTCTAGATGAATTTCAGCTGTCAGTTTTTGGTTTAGTGTCTACGTGCTCAGCTATTGTGCCGCTGAGGCTCACTACAAGTTAACACATTAACGAATGCATTCATATATTCACTCTCTTCACCCATAACTAGATTAGAAGTACTGTCTAAGGTGTGTTCTGGGATTATAACCTCAAAGTGACTACTTTGCTATTTTAACACTCTAAAAAGGTATTTTGCTGCAGATTTGCCCAATGCAACATATTTGATTTCTTGACTGATGCTTCTATGGGCATTAGAAAGAATATTAGAAGAAATTCTTGACAACTTCAATCTTTTTTTTTACCTTTTGTCAAGATGTTGCCTATTGGTCTAGTTGTGAAGAGTTTTGTTTTTCTTTGAACAACTATCAAAGTATAAGCTATGCTGAAGTCTTTGATCTTCTTCAGTAAATGATTTAAGTCATCTTTATTCTCATCAACCAATGCTATGCCTTCTGCATATTACAAGTTGCTAATGAGTCTTTCTCTTATCCTGATAGGTTCTTATGGTCCAGTTTCTTGGATTATTTGTTTTGTATAGGGAGGACAGAAGGAGAATTGACACCTTTGAGCTGTGGTGCTGGAGAAGAGCATTGAATGTATCATGGACTGCCAAGAAGACAAACAGATTCATCCTAGAGAGGGTTAAACCAGGCTACTCCTTGGGGGCAAAAATTCTGGGGCTTCGTCTGATATACTTTGGACATGTTGCAAGGAGAGACAGGTCTTTGGAGAGGGACATCATGTTGGGTAGAGTAGAGGGACAGCACAGTAGGGGAAGACCCTCTATGAGGTGGATTGATTCAGTGACTGGGGTAATTGGGATGGGAGTGTTGGAGGCAATGCGATTGGCACAGGATAGAGCAGGGTTTAGAGCTGTTGTAAATAGGATCGCTATGAGTTGCAAGCTACTCGACGGCACATAACAACAACAACAACATACTGAATACAACCACCCATGATGCAAACTTTTCCTGATTTCAAACCATGCAGAATTCTTTTGTTCTTTTTATGTAATTTTCTTTTGGTCTATGTACAGATTCTGCATGAACACAATTCAAAGGCATCAATTCTTCAGCCTTTGTTATTCATTGCTCAAGTTCCACATGCATATGAAGCAATTGATGGGGTATTATGGTCATGACAAGAGTCCAGAATGAAGGCTGCATAGTGGAGTGTACTCGGGGGTGGGGTGGGGGGTGGAGGCTATTGGATACCAGTGAAAGAATTTTTCTTTTACTTTTCAAGGAGAAGAGTGAACTGGGGAAAGGAGTGGGCAGGGAGAAAAATGCAGCAATGAATGAATGGAAATCCAAAATCTCTGTAAAAGTTCATTAAAATTAATAAAATAAAAAAATTAAAAAATAAAATTCTGAAGAAAAAAAAAGAGAAAATATTGTGACTTGGGTGAGGCACAGTCGTGCACATTAACACTTTAAAGAGGTCCTTGGCAGCACAATTGACTGCTGCTTCCATGAGTGCTGATTGTGAATCCAAGTAAAATGAAATCATTGACAACTTCAGTCTTTAGAAAACATGTCTCTGATTTAGATTGAGTAAAAATAAAGCTAAACCAATAACAACAAAACCCAGACTCAAATAGATTGTCAATGAGTTGATTCATACCCATGATATTTCAATGTGTTGCAGAGTAGAACTGGCCCATAGGATTTTCTTGCCTGTAGTATTTATGGAAGTAGACTTCCAGGATTTTATTCTGTGGTGCTTCTTTTTGTTAGGTGCTGTTGAGTTGAGACTTTTATGACTCATAGTGACCCTGTGCCATTGTCATTATTTCTGATTTACTTGAACCCATTGTTAAAGTCACTGTTAATCCATCTTGTTGAGTCTTCCTCTCTTTTTGCTTATTCTCCACCTTTCCAAGTATGATGTCTTTTTCCAAGGACAGGCCTGTCCTGTCAACGTGACCAAAGTGTGTGAGATGGCATTTTGCCATCCACACCTCTAAGAAGTACCCTGGTTCCCCTTTCTTCAAGATAAATTTTTTGTTTGTTCTTTTTGGAGTTTGTGGGCTATTTTGTAATCCTCACCAACGCCAAAACTCAGCCACAAGTTCTTCTGTCATTGTTATTCATTGCTCAACTTTTAGATGGATATAAGTAATTGTAAAGATTATGGCTTGGGCCAGGTGCTCCTTAGTCTTTAAATGGACATCATGGTTTCTTAGAACTTTGGAGAGTTCCTTGTAAACACATTTTCCGAGTGAGACACATCTTTTGATTTCTTTACTGCTGGTACCAAGGGTATTGGTTGTGGATCCAAGCAAGATGAAACCGTTGACAGTTTCAATGTCTTCTGCATGTATCATGATGTTGCCTATTGGTCTAGTGGTGAGAATTTTTGTCTTCTTGACGTTAAGATGTAATCCATATTGAAGGCAGTAGTCTTTGATGTTCTACAGAAAACATTTTTAAGTCCTCTTCATCTTCAGCCATCCAGGTTATGTAATCTGTAAAACGCAGGTTGTTGATCATTCTTCCTCCAATTCTGATGTCACATTCTTTTTTACAAAGCCCACCTTCTTGAATGATTTGCTCAGCATATTCATTGAATAGGTAAAGAGAAAGGCTACAGCCCTGCTGCACACCTTTCTCGGTTTTAAATCCTTGCTCTGTTCAGATAACTGCTTCCTGGTGTAGGTATTAGTTTAATGTGAGCACAATTAGGTGATGGGTTCAAATAGCCAACCTTTAACTTAGTTGTCAAGTGTAAACCATTTATGTTATTCAGAGATCTAATACAGATTTAACAGTGTTTGGATTTGCCATAAAAAGAATATGAGTTGGAATACAACGAAGCACACAAGAACAATGATTTTGTAAATTATTACCTAACTTTGAGAATCCACTGCGGGGGAGGGTGGGAGTGGAGGGGTGAGGATGGCTGGTGTTGGGGGTTGGTTGATCATGGGGCCGCACAATTTGATGAGTGGAGGGGAGGTGAAAGAAATGGGAAAGATGTGGTGTGAAAAACAATGAACTTTGTAAATAAGCCAGCGTAAAAGAAAAATTAAAAAAAACCCCAAAACCCCAAATCCCCCAAACAAACAAAAGAATTTGAGACGTGACTACACCGTAGCTTGTTTTCTTTCTCCTGAAATTATCTGTTATGGTTTATCTCTTTGAACCTTGTTTCTTTGATGAATCTTTCAAGAAAAATACATTGACTATTGAAGAGGAGCAACCAGAAGTAAGAAACAAATGACAGAGTAAAGGCATTTTGAGTTGAATTCATTCAGGGAGGTGATTTATAGTCCTATGAAAAATTTGCAGAAATTAATTGCTCTCTTCTTCTCATGCGTGATCACTTTATGTGCCTCCACCCCTTCCTTGTGTGTGGAGGCTGACAGCACATGACAGATGCTACAGATAGGAGACACAGGCAGGGTGTAGTATGAGAACAAAGGAGCTGGGTGAAAGACAGGTTATAAGAAGAGCAGGTGGCAAGCCTAGGCAGAGAAAAGGAGCAATCAGTGTTCAGCTTAAGAAGGCTGGCAACCAAGAGACAAGGTATAAATTTGATATGAGAGTTCTCTGTTTTTCACATTACACATGGAGAAATACGTTTACTTATTATGAAATATTCAGTCAGAAATTCCATTTGAGAATAAAAAAATTCTTCTTCACCGTTTATCTGATTTATTCATGAAAATTTTTATTATGAAGCAATGTGTCATGTTGAGCACAGGTTGCATGGGAGAGAGAATATATGTGAGAGTATCTAGCTCTGATATATTAATAAACATCCAGAAAGGAGAAAACTGCAAGAGATACCTAGAAGGAGGCAAAAAATGGGGCTAGAGAAAAATCAGGAAAGCATAGCCTCAACAAAACCAAAAGAGGAGACACTGTTAACTAATTGGGAAGATTCAACTTATGTTACGAGAGAAGTCTATTTGGTTTGGAAACATGGAGTAGCTTCATTGGCATGATGGGGAAAGAAGTCAGATTGAAAGGAATTTATTAATGATTTATGTTTACATATATATTTTGAGTACCTAACAACTAAATTGTTCATGAAGATACCATGGGACTAGACTATGATTATATGTTTGCCATAAAGTTGTATGAGTCTGAATCAACTTAATGGCAATTAGCTACAATAACAACAACATATAGAAGGCATTATATGTTGGGAATTAATTGTTGAACAAAGAAGTAATTTGTTCAAGAAGCAAAGTTTAGCTGAATCTGGTTGGTATAGCATATGATATGACTAATAAATTCCACACTCATGTGCTAATTTTTGAACCTCTTTTGCTCTACCTCCTAAAGTACAAAGTGATATTTTAAGCAATGGTGGAATTAAAAGGTCAAATACAGGTAATGATGTTGGCTAGTGCCCTGCAAATAGGACCTTACATATTTTGGGCATGTTGCTAGGAGGGCCTATTCTTGGAGAAGGACATGATGCTGGAAAGGGTGGAGGGTTGGCGATGGAGAGGAAACCCTCGACCAGGTGAATTGATGTGGTGACTGTGGCAATGGGCTCTTGTGTGTCAGGAAGTGTGAGGATGGCACAGGATAGAACTGGGTCAGATCTTTCATTAATAGGGTGGCTATTAGTTGTATTCAACTCAACAACACCCAACAACAACAACAATGACAATCACCACCTCTACTGAGAGTATTTGCTATTAAAAGAAAGAAAATAAATTCAAACTAAAAACCATTTGTCATGAAGTTGATTTTATCTCACCACGAATCAGAATCAACTTGTGTCAGAGTAGAATTGTGCTCCCAAGGGTTTTCAGTGGTTGGTTTTCCAGAAATAGACCATCTGCTTATGAGTCACGTCTTTTGGTCTTCCTTTTGAGCCAACTCTGTGTGGATTGAACTTCTAACTATTGAGTTAGTAGCTGGACATGTTAAGTCTTTGTATTACCCAGAGAGCCCGTGGAACATTTGCCATACTCATAAAAAAATTAATTGCTGCATTTTCTGCAGTGGAAAGAGTATATAATGCAATCAATTTGCTACCAAGTGATTGGATTGTCTATAATAAATCAATCCAATATTTGGTTACTTAAGAGAATTTTATTTTGCTTATTATTTCTTGACTCATACATTCAGGAAGGACCTAGCCTCTGATTCAGATGGTGTCAGATGATTTAGTCCTAGAGGATTTATTTCCAGGATGACTTCTTCACTCAGTATCGGATATCTCCATAAACCTTGACCTCTTACTCTTTCTATATGATAACTCATTCTTTATTACGTTTCTCTGCATGCCATGATCATCTATCTAATCACAATGGTCACTCAAGGTAGTCTGATTTCTTATGTGACAGTTTATCTCAAATAAGAATTCCAAGGGAAAGCTTTCCCTAGAGGCTCAAGTGCATCTTCAAGACTGCTTACAACCAAGCCTTAGATGTTTCAGAATATTTGGCTTTTTATTGGACAAGCATGTCTGTAAGACCAAAATGAATTCAAATGAAAGGAAGAATAGATGCAGCTTCTTAAGGAAATGGCATTTAACTATGAAAAAGGAAAGACTCGATGGTGAAAAGTTACCACTGACAATCTCATTGACAATCTCACAGAGACTCAGGGTTGGCACCTGCTGTTGGTGGGTGGGATTTTTGACAATATAAGTAGCTATGTCAACCTTGGAAAGTGGGATCCCTTGATGGGAACCTGCATAGCTTCCATATGTGATATCATGACAACTTTGCTCTGCTCAATGGGAAGATTTCTTCTCATCACTCCCTTTAAGGGCCATCTTGGAATAGCACATCATCAGAGAACTGCCAGAAGTCCAGGCTGGGCTTAGAAGGGGTCGTGGTACTAGGGATATTATAGCTAATGTTAGATGGATCTTGGCTGAAAGCAAGAGTACCAGAGGAATGTCTATCTGTGTTTCATTGATTATGCAAAGGTGTTTGACTGTGTGGATCATAAACTGTGGCTGACTCTGAGAAGAATGGGAATCCTAGAACACTTGATCGTGCTAATGTGAAACCTATACTTGGACCAAGAGGCAGTCATCAGGACAGATCAAGGGAACACTGCATGGTTCAAAACTGGGAAGGGCTTACGCCAGGGATGTGTCCTCTCTCCATACTTTTTCAACCTGTATGCAGAACAGATCATCCGGGAGGCTGGGCTCTATGAGGAGTAATGCGGCATCAGGATTGGTGGAAGATCTATCAACAATCTGTGTTATGCAGGTGACACAACCCTGCTTGCTGAAACTGAAGAGGGCCTGAAACGCTTGCTGCAGAGGGTCAAGGACTGCAGCCTTCAATATGGATTGAGGCGCAATGTCAAGAAGACAAAGATTCTCACCACTGGACCAATTGTCAGCATCAGGATGGATGGTGAAGAGATTGAGATTGTTCACAGCTTTAGTCTGCTTGGCTCCACAATCAACACTCTTGGCACCAGTAGCAAGCAAATTAAAAGACGTATTGGGATGAGAAAGTCTGCTGTTAGTGACCTCTCTAAAGTACTGAAGAGCGGTGGTGTCTCTCTGGAGACAAAGGTGCATCTGATACAGGCCATGGTCTTTGCAATCACTTGTTATGCATCAGAGAGTTGTACTATGACTAGGGAGGATAGAAGGAGAATTGATGCCTTTGAGCTTTGGTGTTGGAGAATAGTATTGAGGGTACCATGGACTGCTAAGAAAACAAGCAGATTCAGACTGAAGAGGGTTAAACCGGGCTGCTCCTTTGAGTCAATGATTCCGAGGCTTTGTTTGACTTACTTTGGTCATGTTGTAAGGAGAGACCCGTCCTTGCAGGACATCATACTTGGGAAGGTGGAGGGCAGGCGCAGGAGGGGAAGGCCCTCTAGGAGGTGGATTGATTCAGTGACTGGGGTAATTGGAATGGGTGTGTCAGAGACAGTGTGATTGGCACAGGACAGAGCAGAGTTTAGGGCTATTGTACATAGGGTCGCTATGAGTCTCAAGCGACTCGACGGCACATAACAACAAACAACAATGTCCATATGATGGAGCTCTGGTGGCCTAGTGGTAAGAATCTGTGCTGCAATCCTGAAGACATTTGGTTCAAATCTACCAGCTGCTCTGCGGAAGAAGGATGGGCAATCTCCTCCCATGCGATTACTGCCTCTGAAAACCCATTGGAGGGTCAGCTATAAGTTTGTTCTGACTTGACAGTATCCCCCCCACCCCCGCAACAACAACAACAATAGAAATGTCTACAGGATAGCACAGGTTTCAGATCTGTTGTTCATAGGGTTATTATGACTGTACTTAACTTGAAGGAACCTAATAGCAATAACAAAACCAACAGTATATCTACATTAATTTATCCCACATACTCAGATAAACCAAACTTTAGCTTCTCTCTGTTATTGAGTTGGTCACTGCTATGTGCCCATATAGAAGTTGATATGTGCAATAGGTACAGCTTGAATGACCGACAGGCTATTATTAACTGTCATACATATGATTTCTAACCGTCTACTGCTTTCAGATTGTCCTTCCTGTCACCCATTTCAGTGCAATGTTCATCATCTATAATTTTCCTGCATCTGGATCCTATTACTACAGTAGAGGGGACATATCCCTTTGTGATAGAGCTATTGAATTCAGCATAATGTCTTCCAGACTCTTACATTATGTAGTGTTTTATGAGTTCATTGTTTTTCAGTGTTGCATATTATTTCATTGTGTGAATGTGCTTCTCTATCCATTCAGTTGTTGGTGGCATTTGGGTTGTTTCCATCTCTTTGCTATTGTGAATAATACTGTGATAAATTTGGGTGTGCATGTGTTTCAGCTCTGATTTCTTTCGGGTATATTCCCAGTAGTAAGAAAGCTGGGTCATATAGTATTTATACTTCCAAATTTTTGAGGAACTGTCAGACTGCCCACCATAGTTGTACCATTTTACATTCAAACCAGTAGTATATGAGAGTTCTGATGTCTCCACATCCTCCACATTTGCTGTCCTGTTGAACTTTGCTATTGTTGCTGGGTTGAGATGGTATCTCACTGTTGTTTTGATTTGCATCTCTCTAATAGCTAGCAAGTTTGAGAATTTTTTTCTATGTGTTTGCTGTTCCTCTGACTTTTTGTGAAGCTTCTGTTAATTTCTGCTTCCTATTTTATAATCAGGTTTTTGGTCTTTTTCTTGTTGGTGTGCTGGAGGATTCTACAAATTTTAGTTATGACTCTCTTATCAGATATGTCATTGTCAAATATTTTTACTCTATTGGAGAAATGAAAAAAAAAATCCCAAACAACTAAAAAGATTTGATTTTTAGAAAGTCTCATTCATCTCTTGTATCCTCTCCTGGTTGTAGGTTTTTAGTTATGTTTGAAAGTCTACTAATGCCATTTATTAGGGCTTCTCAGACTGTCCTTATTTTGTATTTGGCTTTATAGTTTTGGTTGTACTTCTAGGTCCTTCATCTACCTGGAGGTGATTTCGGTATGGTTTAAGGTGTGGATCTTGCTTCAGTTTTCTGATCATGTTCGTCCAATTTTTAATGATATAAATGTATCTTATTATTGTTCATTGATAGATTAAAATATAATTGAAGTTTTGAGCAGACGTTGTAAATGACAACACAGTTAAATTAATGATTTACTTCTAGAATTTCTTATGTTCTTAATGATTGTAAAAAAGAGCAAGGACCAAATGAATTGGCCGTATCTGACTCCATCAGCTCCACAATGGGGACCTGTCTCTATCCAAAGCACAAAGCTAATTCCCATGAGGTCGGACATGTCCCCCAACCCTTCTGCACCCCATTCTACTCATCCCAACACTAATCTTACTGCTTTGTTGTTGTTGTTGTGTACCATAGGGTCAGAACCAACCTATAGCTGACCTGCTGATGGGTTTTCAGAGATAGTTAATCACATGGGAGGAGCTTGCCTAATTTTGGTTCTGTGGAGTAGCGTTCATTCTCTAGCTTCTTGATGATGCTGATAATTTCCCATTCTGCTTCTGGATCTGTTCAATTTAATGGTGAGACAAGCCAATTCCCTTGTGGATTTGAGAGACTAGTCAATCCCCTTGTGGACCAGACAGACTAACACCCCTTATTTACATATTCCTGCCTACCCACATGGCAAAGTCAAAGTCAAATGGCTAGTGATGTAATTTTGAACAGTAAACCCTTAACAACACAGTAATTTTTTAACATGCTATCATCTCATATGATTTTGTTGACATATTGATTTCTATTTGTTCCCATTCTATTCTATTCCAATAGAATGTGACAATTAACAAATAATACATTAGTATTAATTCAAATGTGCAAAGAGCTGGAGTGAGAAAATCAAAAGGGCTGAACTCGCTCAACATTTTTTAAGTGGAAGAAACTGAAGGACAAATTCAAGCCTCGAGTGGCAATACTTATGGATGCTTTGGGCAGATTATTAAATGATCCAGGAAACATGAAAATAAGACAGAAGGAGTTTATTAAGTCACTGTACCAAAAAGAATTGGCTGACACAGAAGAAATTTACGAAACGATATATGGTCAAGAAAGAGCCAGTGATGATAAAGGAAATTCAAGCTACTCTGGAGGAATAGGCAGAAAACAAGGCCCAGGAATTGATGGTATGCCAATTGACATATTTCAACAAACAGATGCTGCCCTGGACACTCTCACCAAATTGTGCCAAGAAGTTTGGAGGACAGCCACCTAACTAACTAAATGGAAGAGATCCATATTAGATCCCATTACAAGAAAAGGTGAACCAAAAGAATGTAGAAATTATTGAACAATATCATTAATACCCATGCAAGAAAGATTCTGCAGAAAATTATTAAAAAATGACTGGAGAAGCACATCAACAGAGAACTACCAGAAGTGCAGTTTCAGTTTAAAAGAGGCTGTGGCACTAGGAATAGAATAGCCAATGTTAGATGGATCTTGGCTGAAAGCAGAGTATCAGAAGAATGTCTGTCTGTGTTTCCTTGACTACGTGTGGATCACAACAAACTGTGGCTAACTCTGAGAACGCTTGGTTGTGCTTATGCGAAATTTATTCTTGCACCAGGAGGCAGTCATCAGAATTGAGCAAGGAAACAGTGCATGGTTTAAAATCAGGAAAGGTGTATGCTGGGGATGCATCGTATCTCCTTATCTTTATGCAGAACGATCAATATGCAGAACAGATCATTTAGGAGCCTCGGCTCTATGAGGAGCAATGTGGCATCAGGATTGGAGGAAGACTCATTAACAACCTGCGGTATGCAGATAACACAAACTTGCTTGCTGAAACTGAGTAGGACCTGCGGCATTTGCCGAAGAAGATCCAGTACTATAACCTTCAGTATGAATTAGAGCTCAATAGCAAGAAAACAAATGATTTATTCAACACAAATAACTTTTATGAAAAACATAAACAGGGACTTTACACATGGATCTCACCAGATAGGTGGTTTAGGAATCAGGTTGACTGTGAACTGTGGAAGGAATTGTTGGAGCAGTTCAGTAACAGTAACTAAAATGAGGCCAGGTGCAGACTATGGATCAGACTGTAAATTACTCATGTGCAAGGTAAAATTGAGGCAATTAAATAATAGAGAGGCCTATATGGTGACCAGTAACATCAGGGAGGCATTCATTGTTTAGAATAACCAATCAAATAAGTTCAAAAGAGCAACATTTGCCCAAGATAAAAACTATTGTCCACTGAAGGAAAAGACAAAGACGGATTCCCACACCTGAAGGCAGGAAGGGATAGATGAGAAGGATTAACAGACATGAGAATGACAAGGAGGAAGTGGCAAAAATGTGATTACATTGTGGGCATTGTAAAAGTGCTATAAAACCAAGTGTCTATGAATATGCTTGTAAACTTACACTGAAATCACAAAAGTTGCCCACTTGTGATCATTCCAGTGTTTTCTATTTTATATCTTAATTTTACAAAGACTATATTTCCACTGTTGTTGTGTGCTGTTGAGTTGAAACGGACTCATAGCTGACCCACCAGCAGGCTTTCAGAGGCAGAAAATCACACAATAGAAGATTGTTCATCCTTGTTCCATGATAGCTGGTGGATTCGAACCACATGCTTTTGGGATTGCAGTGCAGCGTCTCACCACTAGACCATAAGAGCTCCCTATATGTGCAAAAGTTTGTAGAAATTTTCTATGTCCTCTTTTGCCTCTGGTTGTTGGTGCATATATCTGAACGATAGTGGTGTTCACTGGACTTCCTTGTATGTGTATGGATATTATCCTGTCATTCACAATATTATATTTCAAGACAAATCTAGATATTATTATTGCATTGGGAAAGTGAGTTGTCAGAGACCACTCCATTGTACTGAAGAGCAATGTTGTCAGTCTGGAGACTAAAGTGCGCCTGATCTAGGCCATGGTCTTTGCAATTACTTGTTATGCATCAGAAAGCTTGACTAAGGGTGGTAGAAGAAGAATTGATGCCTTTGAGTTGTGGAGTATTTAATACAACATGGACTGCTAGGGGAATACAGAAGTTAATCTTGGGTAGAGGGAAACAAAACTGCTCCTTGGAGGCAAGGATTTTGAAGCTCTATCTAACATACTGACGACTATCGTGAAAAAATTACTGAAAGTGCCAGAAATTCAAGCTGAACTCACGAGAGGTCTGGGAACAAGGATTATCATTGCTAATGTCAGAAGAATATTGGCTGAAAGCAGCGGGTACCAGAAAGATGTTTACTTCTGTATGTCCAGCCAATATTATCTTTCTGGGACAAACCCAACTTAATTATGGTAAATTATTTTTTATATAACATTGTAATTGGTTTGATATTTTAGAAAAAAATTGCATCTAGGTTCTTAAAGGAAGTTGATCTGCAATTTTTTCTCTTCATACTACCCTTTCCTATTTTTGCTGTTAGGATTTATGATTTTTTTATAAAATGAATTTCAAACTGTTTCTTCTTCTATTTCTTAAAAGGGTTTTTGTTATTTTAATACTATTGCCTAGTTGGATATTTGATAAAATTCATTATTGAAGCTATTTTGACCAAGGAAGATTTTGAACCAAGGTTTTAATTTTTTTAAAAAAGTATTTTATATTGGTTTGCACACAAAGGTCATATACATTGTGTTTTGTTTATGTATATTGTATTCCATTATTCCTTTATTCACATTTAAGGAGGTTTGGAGCAATTGAGAGTCTCTGTTTCTTGTTTATAAGTTTTGGTAAATTTAGTTTTAAAATAAATAATGCAATTCATCTAAGTTATCAAAATATTGGCAAAATGTCAAAATTTCACCTTATTATTGTTTTAGTATCTTCAATGTCTTTAGTTAAGTCCCTTATTCCTTTTCTGTATTTAGATATAATTATTTTTACCCTAAAACTTTTATTAGAGACTTAACCATTTTACCAATTAAAAAATTTTATTTTATATTGATTTGCTTACAAAGCATATATATATATATATAGTGTTTCACAATATTCTTCATTTACATTATGTTTAAAAAATCATTCCCATTAGTTATGTTTTACAAAATTAATCACCATTGAACTATGCCCACCATTATCCCGTCTTTCCAGATGTGCTAGTGATAATTGGTGACTAGAATGCAAAAGTTGGAAACAGTGAAGAAGGAAAAGTACTTGGAAAATATAGGCTTGGTAATAGAATTGAAGCTGGAAATAGAATGATAGAATTTTCTATTTTCATTGATTTATTCATTGCAAATACTTTTTTAAATATACACAAACAATGACTTTACACATGGATTTCATTTGACAGGCTATATAGGAATAAAATTGACTATATCTGTGAAGAAATAATTTAACAAACTTAATACCAGCAGTCAAAACTAGGTCAGGATGGACTGTGGGGCAGACCATCAAATACTCATATGCAAGTTCAAATTGAGGCTGAGGAAAATAAGATACATATGTGTATATATAAATATATTTGTATATACACACACTTGTACATTTTTT
>NW_006399835.1:11636114-11638905 GCF_000299155.1 Elephantulus edwardii | reverse complement strand
CCTTTGAGCGGTGGTGTTGGAGAAGAGTATTGAATATACCATAGACTGCTAGGAAAACAAACAGGTTCATCCTAGAGAGGGTTAAACCAGGAGGCAAAGATTCTCAAGCTTCATCTGACATATTTTAGCCATGTTGCAAGGAAGGACCAATCCTTGGAGAAGGAAGTCATGCTTGGGAGGATGGAGGGATAGTGCAGGAGAGGAAGACCCTCTATGAGATGGATTGATTCAGGTAGGAAGGCCACATGCAAGGCAGAGGCGGAGTAAAGAACTGCTTAAGAGGTTTGGGTAATTGGGGTAGGTGTGTCAGAGACTGTGAGACTGGCACAAGATAGAGCAGGGTTTAGGGCTGTTGTACATAGTGTGGCTATGAGTCACAAATGACTCAATAGCACATAACAGCAACAACATATTGATTTGCATACACAATTTTGTTTTATTCATAAACAATATTTTTTATGTCTCATTCTCTCGTCTTTTTCTGATGCTACAGTTATGTTAATGTTGGATTTCTGGATTTTTCACAACAATTCTTAGAGTCACTAATCTATTGTTTCCTTCTCCACCCCTTCAGTTTTGATATCTCTTAATTTCAGGGATTGTTTTCCCCTTTGATTTTTCCAATATAACATACACTCACTGGAAGATCTTTTTTTTTCCTAATGTTGTTATGTGCCATCGAGTCACCTAAATTCCGTCAAGTCTGTATGTCAATTCTATTCTCAAGTCTGTATGTCAATTCTATTCTCAAGTCTCACAGAAATTCTGTGTACAAACAGCTATAATCCTGCCCTATGCTGAGCCAGTCTCACTGACTCTGACACTTCTACTCCCATTGCCCCATTGAGTCAATCTATCTCATCTGGGTTTTCCTCTCCTGCTGTCTCTCACCCTTCCATGCATAATGTCCTTCTCTAAGGACTGGTCCCTCCTGGCTACATGCCCAAAATATGTGAGATAGAACTAAAAAAAACCTTGCCTCCAAGGAGAAACTTGGTTTCACCTTCTCCAATACCGAACTATTTGTTTTTCTTGATAGTCCATGGTAATTTCAATACTCTTCTGCAGCACCACAACTCAAAGACATCAATTCTTCTTCTGTTACCTTTAGTTGTTGCCTAGCTCTTTGATGCATAATTTGTATTTGCAAAGACCATGGCCTGGATCAGGCCATTATTATTAATGCATCTTGAGTGCATGTTTGATTGATTTCTGACTGCAAAAGTTGGTAGAAATAATCTATTTCCTCCTCTTTGGCTCTGGTTGTTGGTGCATAAATTTGAATGATAATGATATTCACTGGACTTCCTTCTATGTGTATGGATATTATTCTGTCACTCACAAAGTTGTGTCTCAAGATGGATTTAGAAATGACTTGTTAATTTTGAAAGCAACTTCATTTTTTCCTTACCTTTTCATCTCTGGCATAGTAGATCATATGATTTTCTGGTTCAAATGTCCTATGTCAGTCCATGTCATTCTACCAGTATCTAGTATGTCAATATTTATCTGTTCCATTTCTTTAACAGTGTCCATTTTTCCTACATTCATATTTCTTACGTTCTACGTTCCAATCACTAGTGTCTTCTTAAAACTGTTCCTCGTCCTTTATGTTTCCATATTAGAAGTCTCAGCCTCAGTTACCATATATGCTAGTCTAGTCTGAATGTGCTCTATTGTACATAAGGTTTTAGAAGGCCTGTTATTTTGCAAGTGGATGGTCAATCCCTCTTCCTAGTCTGTCTTAATTTGAATTCTCAGCTTTAGAATAGTATCTGACAGACAAGCATTTTACAGAAAGGAGACGAAAGACATATACCAATCATAGAAGTAATTAGTAGAATCAGTGTTGTCTCTTGCCCTTGGCACGTGTCTTGACCCATCCCTTTCCCCATTCCAACAGCACCCCCTTCCACTCCCATCTACCCCATTCAATAGCTCCCTTCCCCTATCCCTTGATATGATGACTTAGGTCTCAATTTCCTTCTGTGATGCCTAATACCTCACGCTGTGGCTGGTCTCTCTTGAGCTTAGGACTCTCTTTTCCACTTCTATTGTTCCCATTTGCCTCCTCTTATATAATTTTCATCTCTTTTGAAATTCACAATGCATGTTTTTTACCTTCTTCATGAGGTCTTTCCATACATTCATAATATTTATTTTCAAATTATTGTCTAATAATTTGATATTATTAACTGTTTTCTCTCTGACATTTCCTTGGTTTTCTGTGTGTTTTGCACCTTTAAAATTGAATTATAGACACTGTAAATAAAAGAGCACTCCTGGGAATATATCTCTATTATTGACTTCAGAAGATCTTGAAATAAAGAAAATCTTTATTTTTTCTATAAAAGCACACCCCTTCTTTTGTAGGTCCTTAGAGTATCATGATTTAGGTTACTCCACAGGAGAATGATGACATAGTTTCACCCTGTGAAGATTTACAGCCTTGAAACAAGATAGAGTTGTTATGAATTGAAATTACCTTTATGACCGTGGGATTGAGATTGTAGACTTCACA
Source organism: Elephantulus edwardii (assembly GCF_000299155.1). NCBI lineage: Eukaryota > Metazoa > Chordata > Mammalia > Macroscelidea > Macroscelididae > Elephantulus > Elephantulus edwardii. The sequence goes on along the minus strand of NW_006399835.1, from coordinate 11,636,384 downwards.
TTTATTTAGAAGTGATATTAGAATTTTCCCCTTAATCTATCTAGAATTCTGAAGGCCTGAACTGTTTCTTACCCTTAGCATTCAGCATGGTTCACAGGCCGAGAGCTCAGGGAGTCTCTATCAATTATTTTACTTTCCTCAATTAACAACTACTCATATGCAAGTTCAAGCTGAAGCTGAGGAAAATTAAACCGAATCCACGGGAACCAAAATATGACTTTGACACTATTCCACCTGAATTTCAGAACCATCTCAGGAACAGGTTTGAGG
>NW_006399835.1:11619463-11634219 GCF_000299155.1 Elephantulus edwardii | reverse complement strand
ATCACAATTGGCTGCTGCCTTTAATTCCGTTTAAGACCCAGAGTTTTCAGAGATTTTCTTGCAGACTTTACCTTATTTCTCACATCTGCACCTTAGAGTGAGACTCTCAAAAATATAGACTGCTGTCGCCTCGTTGTCAGTGTAAGGTCTACAGTACAAGGGGGGGTGGGTCCTTAAAGCTCCCCTTGTCCAGTCTTTAGGCTTCAGTCAATCCTACATGCTTGCATCTCATGATGTTCTCTCTCAATTCACTTGCTCCTATTATATTTACAGTTGGCCATTTCTTCTACTTAGTGAGGTCCTAGTTGATCTGGAGGATTTCTCTCAGTTTTCTGTTTTTTTCTCAAACACCAATAGATCCTTAGACCTCAAGAGATTTACTCTCAATTTTTCTCTTCTGTCTCCAAATTTTCTTGAAAACATATGCTGAAGGACTTTGGAAAAGAGGTGGGAACAGCTTCTTTCTGTGGCTGCAGATTCTAGAAATTGTAAACTATCATGTCAATTTAGTCAGCCTTAAAAGTTTATCAAAAGTTAGGCTAATTTTTTGTTACTTATATGAATGGCCGCTTAATTCTTCTCTGCTCTACGAAGGATTTGAGCAGCCATTAAGTCTTCTCTTTCTAAAAATGTGAGCAAAAACTAAGTAGGTGTCACATTAAACCCATGACTATTGGAAATCTTATGAATACTTTGAAGAATACAGACAATCAAGAGGCTCAGACAAAGTCAAGAAAGATCTTTAGTTGTGGAAGATGTCTCTTGGGTTCTTCATTTCCACAGCGGACCCCTAGTTTTTGTGCCATAGTAGACAAGGTCTCTAAGTGAGATAGTTGCTATGTAACACAGAGGGTAGGATTTGTTTTATGACATATACCAAACTCTGGAGAGGGTTAAACCGGGCTACTCCTTGGAGGCCAGGATTCTGGGGTTTCATCTGACATACCTTGGACATGTTGTAAGGAGGGACAGGTCCTTGGAGAGGGACATCATGCTTGGAAGGGTAGAGGGACAGCGCAGGAGGGGAAGACCCTCTATGAGGTGGACTGATTCAGTGACTGGGGTAATCGGGATGAGTGTGTCAGAGGCAGTATGATTGGCACAGGATAGAGCAGGGTTTAGGGCTGTTGTACATAGGAGTCGCAAACGACTTGACGGCTCATGACAACAACAACAACAACCGAACTCTAGGGATCTGTGCTTCATGAATCTATAGATTCTGCTTTTGAAACTCTTCCATAGATAGACATAGACTAGACTCTAACTAAATAATCACTAGTTTATTTACTTGGAGTTTAAGTTACATCATAGATAAAGAGTTTAGGCTAGGTTAATTGCCTCCAATTATTTTTTACCTCTGGAAAATATATCAGCTGCTTTAAAATTTTCTCTTCCAGAAAAAATCACTTTCCTTTTTTTAAAACATCCTCATCTTTTTGATGTGTTTTTAAAAAGGATTTGTAAGCTATTTAGTTTATTTTCTTTGTTATAATGAGATAGACATTTTCTTGTATGCTCTGTATCCTAATTCTAAATGGATGTTTTTATTTGGTCCTTCAGTATGGAAATTAATGATACTTGGTTTGAGGAAAATGTCCTAGTGTCATTCGTCTCATTATATATTACTTTCTTATATATTTTAGTTGGATATTAAATGTCTTGAATTGATTTTCTGTCTTATCTTTTTTGTTGTCTATTTGTTTTCCTTATTTGTTCTTTCAGGATCCTTTTGATTTAGTCATTCATTCGATTCTTCCATTGAATTTTTGATGTAAATTTTAAGTGTTTCATTTCAGAAAGTTCTTTGTTGCTCTCTGATTCCTTTTATAGATCACTACTTATACTTAATGTGTACATTATCTTGCAAAATCAGGAAGCAGTCTTTGGAACAGAGCAAGAAAATACTGCATGGTTCAAAACCAAGGAAGGAGAGCATCAGGAATATGTCCTGTCTCCATGCCTTTTCAATCTGTGTGCATAACAGATTATTCAGAAGGCTGGACTCTAGGAGGAAGAGTGTGGCATCAGGATTGGAGGAAGACTCATCAACAACTTGTGTTACGCAGATGATACAACCCTACTTGCTGAAACTGAGGAGGACCTGAAGCGCTTGCTGCAGAAGGTCAAGAACTGTAGATTTCAATATAGATTGAAGTTCAACATCAAGATGACAAAGATTCTCTCCACTGGGACAATTGGCAGCACCATGATATAGATAGAGTTTGACGTTGTTAACAATTATAACTTGCTTAGCTCTATAGTCAACACTCTTGGCACAAGCAGTCAGGAAATCAAAAGACAAATTGCACTGGGAAAATCTGCTGTCAAGGACTTCTCCAGAGTCCTGAGAAGCAACAATGTCAGTCTAGAGACAAAGGTAGTTTAGATCCAAGCTATGGTCTTTGCAATTGCTTGCTATGCAACAGAGAGCTGGACAACAACTAAGGATGACAGAATTGATGCCTTTGAGTTGTGGTGCTGGAGAAGTGTCTTGAACCGCCAAGAAAGCAAACAGACTTGTCTTAGGGTGAAACCAAATTTCTTCTTGGAGGCTAAGATTTTGAAGCTCTGTCACATATACTTTGGGCATTTTGCCAGAAGGCATAAGTCCTTGGAGAAGGACATCATGCTTGAAAAGGTGGGGGGGCAGAGCAGATGAAGAAGACCCTGGGTGAGATGGATTGATACAATAAAGGGCAATGGGGGTAGGTGTGTCAGAGTCAGTGAGACTGGCTCGGGACATGACAGGCTTCAGAACTGTAAGACATAGGGTCACTATGAGTCAGAAGTGACTCAAAGACACATAACAACAATAACATTATCTTCTGCTTCTTTCTGAGTAATTAATGTGCTTATTTTAAGAGATTTATTTACTCCCTATATTATTTTGAATTCTAAAAAAATTAATTTTCTTCTTACTTGTGTTGGTTTCTCCCTTTCATAGCAACATTTTCCCTCAGGTGTCTGGTAATCCTTGTTACTCATTCACAAAAATTTGATTGGAAGTTCTTTCAGTGTACAACGAACTTGTCCTCTGGTGGCTATATCTTAATTATTATCAGCTATGAGCCAGCTTTTCTGCTTAGCAGTCCAAAGTTTCAGTGGTCTGTAGGCACTTGCCCTCAATCACCCATTTAGACATTCAGCTTCTTTTAGAAGTTAATTGTTAACTCTCATGCCTGAGGGGTGTGATAAGCCTGATTCTGTCACAAGGAGCAGAAATTGAGGTGAAATGGGGGAGGTGGATACCTACTGTTTACTATGTAAAGTAATTGAAATTTAGCTTCTGACATATGTGTCTTCTTTACCTTCAAACCTCTTGTTTTTGTTTCCATTTCCTTCTTTCTTTTTTTTAGAGCAAAACACCCTCCTCTCCCATGTGATGCAGAGAGATGTGTAATTGCTTAGATTCTTTGGTTTGAGAAGAGCATATGATATTTAAATGACTTACATACATATTTTAAACACATTCTGTAGCTTGCTTTACATTTTCCGATGTCTGCCACCTCCAAATATCAAGACTTTAAGAGATTCTGTGGCATACATAGGCCACTTCTCTTCCCTCACTGTCAGTGTTTGGGTTTCATTTTTCTGTGCTGCGCTAAGTCATGGTTGAAAGGTTGAAAAGAGAAAAAGACCTGAAGCGCCTGCTGCAGAATGTCAAGGACTGCAGCCTACAATTTGGATTGAGGCTCAATGTCAAGAAGACAAAGATTCTCACCACTGGACCAACTGGCAGCATCAGGATGGATGGTGAAGAGATTGAGATTGTACACAGCTTTAGCTTGCTTGGCTCCACAGTCAACAGTATTGGCACCAGCAACCAGGAAATTAAAAGGCGCATTGCCATGGGAAAGTCTGCTGTTGGGGCCCTCTCCAAAGTACTGAAGAGCAATGGTGTCTCTCTGGAGACTAAGGTGCGTCTGATACAGGCCATGGTCTTCGCAATCACTTGTTATGCATCAGAGAGTTGGACAATGACCAAGGAGGATAGAAGGAGAATTGATGCCTTTGAGCTGTGGTGCTGAAGAAGAGTATTGAGAATACCATGGACTGCTAGGAAAACAAACAGATTTGTCCTGGAAAGGGTTAAACCGGGTGGCTCCTTGGAGGCAAGGATTCTGAGGCTCCGTCTAACATTTTTTGGACATGTTGTGAGGAGAGACAGGTCCTTGGAGAGGGACATCATACTTGGGAGGGTGGAGGGATAATGCAGGAGAGGAAGGCCCTCTATGAGGTGGATTGATTCAGTGACTGGGATAATTGGGATGGGAGTGTCAGAGACAGTGCGATTGGCACAGGACAGAGCAGAGTTTAGGGCTGTTGTACATAGGGTTGCTATGAGTCGCAAGCGACTCGACGGCACATAACAACAACAACAACATGCTAACTCAGTTATTGTTCTTTTGTCTACTTCCTATTTCCTACATATTTGTTTATGTCAAAGGTTTACTGATACACACACACACACACACACACACACACACACACACACACACATCAGAGAAATATCACCCTAGCCCTTTTGGACTTTTTATTTCTCAAAGAATCATTCTTGTTCCATCTGAACAGCTTAGCAGGCTCTGCATGGATATTCACTGCCCTCTATAGATATCTTCTATGAGTTAACTCCCTCTCAGTGGTTTTTAAAACCAATGAAGTTGCTGTTCAGAAAAGAGCCTTAATCTTTTCTTTCAGAGAGTTAAGAGGATATGGACTGAAACTTTCCATTGCTATTTCACTGCTGCATTTGATTTTCCATGTGATAATCAGCTTTTTGGGCAGACAAATCAGCTACCTTTAAAAATGATTAGTCTATGAAAGAAGGTAATGGCACTAATAGGAAACAACTTCTAAAGAGGAAATAATGAAGAGAGGAAGTTGATGGGCACTAGAAAAAAATCAAAACTCAAAATACACACTTTCAGCAGTTTCATGTGAGAGCAGTATGATTAGTATTTTAAGCTTCTGAGGTCACAAAGAATCCAAGAGAGAAAATCCCTTATCCATTGTTCTTCCTCTTCCCTAGCAAGACAAAAAGTAAATTTGGAAGCATTACTTCATAGTCTGTGGGTTTTGTTAGGGAGTATGGGGGAAATCTCCATTATCTTTTATATATATATATATTTTTATTTTTTTTTTGAGAGAGAGAGAGAGATTTCTAGGCTGACCCTCCAGCGAGTTGTCAGAGGCAGTAAATTACAAGGAAGGAGATTTCTCATCTTTTCTCCGCAGCACAGCTGCATTGAACTGTGAGCCTTTGGGTCGGCAGTGTATCTCCTTACTACTAGGCCAGTTTAAATATCTCAGGGCTTTCTCCTAGCCAAAATGAAAAGCATATCTGGTAGTTGAAATCGTTTGGATATACTTCATGAAGATCATTGTAGGGCAATATCTGTGACTCAAAAGATGTTAGTCTATTCTTAGCTTGATGCACTTCTGTTAAAGCCAAAATAAAGATGACTGCTTCCTCTTTTATAAGAATATGTATTGTTGTCATTGTTGTGTACTAGAGTCAGAACCTACCCATAGCTGACCCTCTGGTGGGTTTTCAGAGACAGATAATTGCATGGGAGGAGATTGCCCATTCTTCTCCTGCAGAGTGGCTGGTGGCCTCCAGCTGTGTGCCTCCGGGATTGCAGTGCAGTTTTTGCCACTCTCACCAGAGCTCCCTTAGATAAGTCTTTAAAAAAGTCTTACTACTAAAATTAAGACTGTTCAGCACCATAAGGACCATAACATTTGATTTTACCGAAATGTGAGACCTTTGGGGTCAAAATAAGTTTATTCATCTTGGTCATCATCTATCTCATTCTCATGCATAATATTTAAAATAGAATAGGTGTTTAATGAGCATTCAAACAAATAAATGAATGAATAAACTGTAAAATAAAATCTGGAGCTGGCTAAGATAGGAACTACCAGTAGGAAATGGGAAAATTCTGACAGTAACCCTGGCCAGGTGATCATTTTGATGTTGGCAAAACCTAGTCCTCTCATCTTCCCCTGGCACCTGCCACCAGCTTTACCCACAGATGGGACAAAGGCCGTGTAACCTCAGCTCAACCTGCTCTTCGGGCTTGTCCCTAAGTCCTCACATGAACTCTCTCCTCTGGTCAAATGAGTCCACTCGTTGTTCTATGTAGACAATTTCCACTCTCTTGGCTCTATTCCTTTGTTTAGAGTGAATTCAATGTATTCCTCTGCATCTCTGTTTACAGTTGTTAGCTATAGAGAAGGATACAGCCTTGACACATACATTTCTTTATTTTAAACCATACATTGTTCCCCTGTTCTGTTTAGACAACAGGCTCCTGGTCTAGATATAGGTTTCATATGGATTTCCAAGGGTATAAATTTTTATCCCCCAAGGGTATAAATCTTAATGGAAGCAGACTGACATATCATCCTCCTATGGAGCAGTTCATGGATTTGAATTGGCTGACTTTTTGGTTAGCAGTGGAGCACTTTCGCCACTGAATCGCCAGGATATCTTTAAATAAAAATTACTACTACTACTACTACTACTAATAATAATAATACATGAAGTCACAAGATTCAGAGTATTGATAACATAGTTGGAGATAGCAGCTAAGGGTTATTTAAGAAGGTGATAGTTAAACTTTTTTTGAAGGAAGGGAATGATTAAGACATGGAAAAAGTCTTCAAGAAGAAAAGAATAATGTGAACCAACAGGGGTACAGAGAGTTGAGGATTATTTTAGGGGATGGAGAGTAATTCAAATGTATTTAAGCCTTGGCTATAAATTATAGTATTTTAGGAAATAAAAGCAGAGTTTTGGAAATAAAAGCAGATTTTTTTTTTGAAAAACATTATCTGGGGACAATTCTGTGATGGTGTCATGTGTTTCAAAGTAGAAATGAGCAAAAGGTTTTCAATGATTATGATCTTTTATAAATAGATCACCAGGCTTTTCTGTCACATTGCATGTGCGTGGATTTAAGCCTCCAACCTTTAGTCCAGCATATAACCATCTGCATCATTCATGTTGTTGTAGTTGTTCAGTGCCATTCAGTCCAATAGAACTCCTAGTAACCCTATGCACAAGATATCTGAAACTTGTCCTGTCCTGTACCATCCTCAAGATCTCTGATCTGCTTAGGCCCATTGTTGTAGTCTCTTCCAACTAGTCTATGACATTTTGCATGCTATCAAATTAGCATAAAATAAAGATTTTATTTGATAGTCAAAGTTAATTAGAACAAGGAGTTATATTTGATTAACTCTTACTTCCAGATAGCCTAAGCGGTAATATATTTTAGACAAAGGGAACTCAGGTGGTGTTTGTAACCAAAAGATTAGCAACTCAAGCCTACCCAGTAACTCTGTGGGAGAAAGACCTGGCTATCTGAGCCTGTAAAGATTAGAACCTAAAAGACTCTATGGGGTAGTTCTACTATGAATTGATATTGACTTGATGGCCTCTAACAAAAAGTATTTGCAATAATTATAGCATTATAATGTGACAGCAGAAATGAAAAAAAGATCCCAGATAAGATGAATTGATACAGTAACTGGGACAATGGGGTTAGGAGCGTTGGAGTCGGTGAGACTGGCACAGGACAGGCTGTTGTACATAGGGTCTCTATGAATCGCAGGCAACTCAATGGCACCTAACAACAACAACAACAGCTGTTAAAGATAAGACCTAGGACCCATAAGCTCAATGAGGCATCCAATTGCGAGACAGCAAGGGTAACATCAAGTCAAAGAGAATCAATCACTAAGAATGGGGGACTGGTGGAGTATATCATAAAATAAATTGCAGAATAAAGAATAGTTTTGGAAGTGTCTTAAATTTACAGACATAAACATTTTGAAGTGTTATAAGGAAATCTTGATGAACATGCCTCCCATAGCAAATGAAAGTATAAACTTGATAGGGAGGCTGAGGTTGGAAGTAGAATTGCCAGCCATTTTTCTAGAACTGATAGTCAAAGCCATGCCATTCGATGACAATCTGTAGTGACAGAGTGCAAGCAACCTTAGGGACAGACACAATGTCAAGTCCTAGTCTTATGGATAATTTACATTTATTTTTTATCTGTATTTCTTACTGAGATATAAAGAAGAGTCTTTCTCTTCGGTAAAGAACAAAGATTTCTTTTTTGTTTACTTGTTTGGTTTAATAGTGAAGACACTGTTCTAGGATTCATCAAAGCAAAGGATACAAGAGTTTTCAAGAGTTTTCCTATGTAGAGGACGTTTCTGTAACTATCTCCTGCCAAAATGAACCAAAAATTACCACTATGTTAAAAAAGAGCTTTAATTTTTCAATCTTATATATCATTAAACACTCTATTTAAAATCTTGTATATCATTAAACACTCTATTTAATTGTAGTACCTGAACATCTTGTGACTAGATAAAATGTGAAATCACTTACATTATATTGGGGCTGCAAAGTGATTGATTCTAAGTGCTATCTTCTAAAGTGTTTTATTAATAGGTCACTAAATACTTGACATGGGAACCCTGGTGGCCTACTGGTAAGAGGTTATACTGCAAACCTGAAGGCACACAGTTCAAATCTACCATCTGTTAGATGGGAGAAAGATGGACAATCTTCTTTCAGCTATGGGTTGGTTCTGACTTGAAGGTACATAACAACAACAACAACAACAACAACAACAAATACTTGACAGTGAGAAAAATGAAAAGTTGTATTATTCCAAGTGTTAGTCTGGGCAAAGAGGGCCAAAGAGAAGAATGAAGAATTCAGAACTCAAATGCTGATGGCCTTGCTGTTGAAGATAAGAAAACGGCCTTGCCTGTCTGACTAAGCTACCAGGTGGCAAGTAAATCAGAGTGGAATGTTCCTCTCTAAAGACTCTGTTTATGAAAATACTTCCCAGTAAGTTCACAGTGTGACTTTCCATTCTGCCTCTCCAGGATGAGGAACTCACCCGGGAGCTCCCTCCCCACCCCCACCCCCCCGCCCCACGCCCCCTTTAATAAAGCCGCATTAAGCTTTCTCTCATTCTCTCTGATTTCTTCTTTAAGTCCACTAACCTAGCCTAACCTAACACCAAGTAATTGTGAAATTAAGATAGTGAAATTATTAGCAGAAATAAAGATGTTGTTAGGTGCTGTTGAGTCAAGTACAATTCATAGTGACACTGTGAACAGATCTGAAGGCTGTCTTATCCCGTGCCATCCTTTCAAACTCCAATACCCTTATGTCCAACTGCTGAAGTCACTATATCAATCTACCTGGTCGAGGGTCTTCTTCTCTTTTGCTGTTCCTCTACCTTCCTGAACATGATGTCCCTCACCAATGAATAGCTTCTCCTAGCAACATGCCCAAACTATGTGAGGTGAAGTGTAATCATCTTTGCCTCTAAAGAGCACTCTGGCTGCACCTTCTTCAAGATGTATCTCCAAGAAGTGAAGATAGAACTTGCTAAATAAACTTATGATACTAAAAAGGGACATTCAGATTTCTGGCTTATAGTTATTTAGAATTGTTGTTGTTATGTGCTGTCAAATTGCCTGCAACCCATAGTGACCCTGTGTACAGCAGCTCTGAAGCCTGCCCTGTCCTGAGCCAGTCACGTGAATTCCAACATATCAACCCCCATTGCCCCAGTTACTATATCAATCCATCTCATCCGGGGTCTTCCTTTCCTGTGCTGCACATATACCCTTCCATGCATGATGTCCTCCTCCAAGGATCAGTCTCTCCTGGCCACATACCCAAAATATATGAGATGGAATTTCAAAATCTTTGCCTCCAAGAAGAAACTTGGTTTCACCGTCTCCAAGACAGACTTATTTGTTTTCTTAGCAATGCATGGTATGTTTAAGACTCTTGTCTAGCATCAATTCTTCTTTCATACTTAGTCATTGTCCAGCTCTCTGATACATAGCAAATAATTGCAAAGACCATGGCCTGAATTAGGTGTACCTTGTTGCTTTTTAGCACTCCAGAAAGGTTCCTGACAGCAGATTTTCCCAATACAATTTGTCTTTTGACTTTCTCACTGCTGGTGCTAAGAGTGTTGATTGTGGAGCCAAGTAAGCTATAATTGTTAACAACTTCAATCTCTTCTCCATCTGTCTTGGTTCTGTCAATTGGCCCAGTGGTGAGAATCTTTGTCTTCTTGATGTTGAGCTTCAATCTAATCTTCAATTGAAGACTATAGTCCTTGACCTTCTGCAGCAAACACTTCAGGTCTTTTTCTGTTTCAGCAAGCAAGCAAGGTTGTGTCATCTGCATAATGTAGGTTGTTGATGAGTCTTCCTCCAATTCTGATGCCACATTCCTCCTCATAAAGCCCTGCTTCCTGAGTGATCTGTTCTGCCTATAGATTGAAAAGGTATAGAGACAGGATGCATCCCTGACACACTCCTTTCCTGATTTTGAACCATGCATTGTTTCCCTGCTCTGTTCTGAGGACTGCTTCCTGGTCCAAGGATAGGTTTCACTTGAACACAATCAAGTGTTCTGGGATTCCCATTTTCCTCAAGCTTAGCCACAATTTGTTGTAATCCACACAGCCAAATGCCTTTGCATAGTCAATGAAACACAGACATTGCTCTGGTACTCTTTGATTTTTGACAAGATCCATCTGACATTGGCAATAATGTCTCTAGATAAGTGGAAAAATGTGCACTGTTCATGGATAGGAATACTCAATATTGTTAACATGACAATCCTATCAAAACCAATCTACATGTTTAATGCAATCCCAATACAGATACCAAATTCATTTTTCAAAGAGATTGAAAGGGAAATAGTCAAGTTTATTTGCAGAGGAAAGACACCTCAAATAAGCAAAGCTCCTCTGAAAAACAAAAATGAAGTGGGAAGCATAGAACTCCTTGACCTCAAAACTCCCTGACCTCAAAACACAGCTGTAGTAACAAAACAGCATGGGACTGGTACAAAATGACAGGCACATAAACCAATGTAACAGAATCAAGAACCAGAAATGGAACTTTCTATCCATGGTCAATGACATTCAACAAGGAAATAAAACTTATCAAATGGGAAAATAACAACTTTTTCAACAAATGATGCTGGCAAAAGTGGACCGCTACATTCATAAATCTGAAACAAGATCCACATCTCATACCATATACAAAAATCCCAAGAAGGACCCAAGCACTAGGAGTAAAGCCCAAACCCATAAAAATCATAAGAGACAAAGTAAGACTAGGTTTAGAATGTCTATTTAGTCTATGGTATAAACAGATTAATACAGTCAGAAATGCACAATCTGTAGAGGATAAAAATTGATGAAAGGGACTTTCTAAAGATTAAATGCCTGTGTGCATAAAAAATTGTTCCAATAGAGTGAAAAGAAAACTTACTGGTTGGGAATAAATATTTGACAATACCATCTCTGACAATGGTATCATATCAGAAGTTTACAGAATACTCCTGAGCCTCCAGAAGAAAAGACTAATAACCCAATTATAAAATGAGCAGAAGACATGGAAAGACTTCCCAGAGGAAGACATTCAGATGACCAATAGAGACATGAAAAAATGCTCAAAATCACTGGTACTAAGAGAGATGCAAATCAAAACCACAATGAGATTCCATCTTACCCCAGCAGCAGTGGTAAAGTTTAGTAAGATAGGAAGCAATAAATGTTGGAGAGGATGTGGAGAGATAGGAAGTCTCATACACTGTTGGTGGAATTATAAAATGGTATGACCACTCTGGAAAGCAGTCTGGGGTTTCCTCACAAAGTTGAACCAAGAAACTCCATATGACCCAGCTATTTCATTGCTTGTAATATACCCCAAGGAAATTAGAACTGAGACACAAATGGAGACTTGTGCACCAATGTTCATAGCAATATTATTCACTGTTGCAAGAATACAGAAACAGCCAAATGTCCAACCACAACTGAATGGATTGAAAAATTACGGTACATTCTCACAATGGAATACTATGCAGTACTCAAGAGCACCTATTTTGAAAAATGCTATATAATTCGGAGAGACTGGAGAGTATTATGCTGAGTGAATGAACTGTCTCATACAGACAAATACTGCATAAGACCATTACTGTAAAAATCAAAGGATAATTAGTAAAACATGTATGGGAACTCAAGGAGCAGAAGGGATAAGAGGAGTGAAGATGGGTAGAGGTGAAACCAGAGTGTTGTGTGGTTTGGTGGATGGCAGGGGAGGGGGAAGAAAATGGGAAGGATCCAGGTGAAAAGACAGGGTAATTATGGGTAAGGTCCAATGGTGTTTAATTTTATAAGACATAATGCTTGAAAATGGCTGTACGAAGCTCAATGTGAATGAAGAATAATGTGAAACACATTATTTGTAAACAAATCAATAAAACCCATTATTTGTAAATAAATCAATAAAACACAGTATTTGTAAACAAATCAATGAAAAAAAAGAGTTAGCAACAGATACCCTCGTTCTGTTTTTCTAATCACTGTGGACATTTTTACTCCTTAAATATTTATTAGTAAGTATGTCTTAGTAAATGCAAACCACTAAAACTACAAACCCACCTCTCCTATTGTATTGTATTTTTAAATGAAAATGTACACACTATGACATTCTTAATGTTTAATAAAGTATAAATTAGTTTTGGTTAATGAATGCTTACAAATATCATGAAAGGAAAAAAAAATATTTACTTTACCGGAAAAGACATGAAATCACCCTCTGTCCTTTTTAGTATTAGACGCTAGCAAGCTTGGATGTGACAAGCTACACTTTGTGTCCAATGGGAAAGCACTATTAGAAAAGCAATTTCATCTACCTGAGTGGACTAGAAGGTGTAGAAAAAAATGACTTGTCATACCAGAAAGTTTCTGAATGAAGATCTACTTCAAGAAAACGTATTACTCACCTAAGTCTCCATTTAACTCCAAAAGATGTTACATAAGATAAAACTCAAAACTTCATGTTCTAGAACAGTTTCTAGAATAGCAAAAGAGATACAGGACCTACTCAAAGAGGTGCCATTTCACCTCCTGTACACACTGCTGCTGCAGATATCTTCAGTGGTCAGCTACCACCCACACCCTCCTCGGGCTGAAAGATCTGACAGAGGCAAGAAAACTAGGGGCTCTCCTAGAACGAAAGTAGGAATTTCAGGGATTTGACTCTGAATGCCTATAGAGTTCAAGTCTTTAGCTGAACTCTGGCCAGTGCTTGCAAGAGAGGATACCTCCTAATATAAAGAAAAGAACCACTTGAAAAGATTAGCTGGAGCAAGATCCAGTACCCAGGGGCTGTTCTCACTACTCAGACTGCAAATGCCACTTTTTATTGTATGTTGAGTACTGAGAGGATTTTACCTTTACAGTAAGGAATGAAAAGCAAAATCCTAGAGATCAAACTACTTTCAAATTTTAAGAAAGTGTAGAGACAACTCACAGATTGGGAGAAAGATTTCAGAAACAATATATATATATATAATAAGAGCCCAATATAATAAAAATAGATGTATAAAAACCTTCTACAACTTAATCACAAAAAGAAAACCCGAAAAATAAACTGAAAGCAATAAGGGCTTGAGTAGGAGTTAAGAGGATTTTCAAAAGGCCAACACATAAAAAAGATGCTTAGTGTAATTAGCCACTGTTTTGCTGTTTTTAGGTACTATCAAGTGTGACTCATAACAACTCTAGACATAACAGATTTAAGCCCTGCCCTATTCTGTACTATCCTCATTATCTCTGATATTGGACCCATTGCTAAAGTAATTGTGTCAATCCATCCCATTGAGGGTCTCCCTCTCTATTTCCACCTTTCCAAGCATGATGTCCCTTGCTAGCAACATACCGAAAGATTGTGAGATGAAGCTTTGTCATCCTTGCCAGGAGCTGGCTGCACTTTCTCCAACATGGTGCAAATAAAAACGAACATATACTACTAACTCTTGTTAGAATGTTAATGATTATAGAAATGGTAAGCAACAAACACTGGAGATATTGTGGAGAAACTGGAACTCCTATCCGTTGCTGGGAATGTAAATGGCACAGCTGCAAGGAAAAACAGTTTGAGGATGAAAATCTAATTTTTCTGTGAACTTTGTTAAAATAAAAAAATTTAAATGCCTCCCCCCAATAAAAAATAATCCTGAAATACAGTTTCAGGGTTCTCAAGAAACCAGCTACCATGTGACCCGGGAGTTTTAGTGCCAGGTAGAAACCCAAGAGACATGAAAGGAAGACTACAAACAGAAACTTGTTCGTCAATATTTATTGAAACACTTTTCACAATAGCCAAAAATTAGAAAAAAACCTAAATGTCTACAAAGAGATGAATGTATAGACAACATGTAATATACACATACCATGGAACATTGTTGTTAAGTACTCTCAAGTCAATGGCAACTCATAGCTATCCTATGCAAAATAGTTCTAAACCCTGCCCTATCCTGAGCCAATCTCACTGTCTCTGACACACCTACCCCCATTACTTTAGTTACTGTGTCAAGCCTTCTTATGCAGGGTCTTCCTCTCCTGCACTGCCCCTCCGCAATTCCAAGCATGGTGTCCATCTCCAAGGACTGGTCCCTCTTGGGGCAACATGCCCAAAGTATGTGAGATGAAACTTCAAAATCCTTGCCTCTGAGAAGCAACATAATTTTACCCTGTCCAGGAAAGACCTCTTTGTTCTCTTGACAGTCCATGGTATGTTCAGTACTCTACGCTAGCACCACAATTCAAAAGCATTTACTCTTCCTCAGTTGTTGTTGTATGTTGTTGTTATGTGCCGTCGAGTCGTTTCCGACTCATAGCGAC
>NW_006399835.1:11611043-11615210 GCF_000299155.1 Elephantulus edwardii | reverse complement strand
GTCACCCATTTTGAATAATATTGCATGAATTCCTTGTTTTTCAGTGCAGTGTAGTATTCCATTATGTGAATATACCACAGATTCTCTATTCATTCGTTTGTTGATGGGCACCTGGGTTGTTTCCAACTCCTTGCTATTGTGAACAAAGCAGCAATAAACATGGTTATCCCATTTTTTTCAATCTTCCTCCAATCCTGATGTCAGTCCTGTTTTACAACAGTGGTACTATGCAGTATTTGTCCTATTGCGACTGAGATATTTCACTCAGTATAATGTCCTTGAGGGTCATCCATTTTGTATAATATTTCATAAGTTCCTTGTTTTTCAAAGCATTGTGTGAAAATACCAGACCTTCTCTATCCATTCGTCTGTTGCTGGGCACTTAGGTTGTTTCCAACTCTTTGCTATCGTCAACAAAGCTGTGATAAACATGGGTGTGCATATATCTGCTCGGACGGCAGTTATGGTCTTTTTATGGTATATTCCCAGTAGTGAAATTGCTGGGTCAAATGGTATTTTTTATTTGCAACTTTTTGAGAAAGCACCATACTGCTTTCCATAGTGGTTGCACCATTTTACCCTTCCACCAACAGTGAATTAGTGTTCCAGTTTCTCTGCAACTCCTCTAGTATTTGTTGTTTGCTGTTCTGTTAAATTTTGCTGTTGTTACTGGGATGAGATGGTATCTCATAGTTGTTTGGGTATGCATCTCTCTTAGAGCTAGGGATTTATTTCTTAATGTGTTTGTGGGCCATTGAATGTCTTCTTTGGCGAAGTATCTGCTCATATCCTGTGCCCATTTTTCAGTTGGGTTGTTGATCTTTATCTTGTTGTGGTGCTCAACTATTTTATAAATTCTAGATATAAGTCCCTTATCTCAAAGCGGATCGTGGACCTAGGACTAAAACCAAGGAATATAAACTTAATTAAAGAAAAACTTGGAAGAACTCTAGAAATCCTAATCCACAATATAAACAGTCTTCCAAGCATCCTGAAAAATCTACAATCAGGAGAGGATAAAATAGATGAATGGGACCTTCTAAGAATCAAATCCCTATGCACATCCAAGAACTTCTCCAACAGGGTGAAAAGGGAAGCCACAGACGGGGGGAAAAATACTTGGTAATGGTATTTTCTGCTTTCAATCAAGATTTATTTGATATAAGCAGTGATATCCTATGTTCAATGTCCTCTTTGGAATCTAGTTTGTATTACTAGCAGTTGTCTGTTGACATACAGTTACAAATATTTTTTAAATAAAAAAATTTATCTTAATAGCTATTTTAACAAAAGTTTATAGAAAAGTTAGATATTCATTCTTTCATTGTTGCACATTTTACCCCCTCTTCATCCCTTCCCCCTTCCCAAGCTGAATTTTTTCTCAGTAGTTTGTTTACAAAATTCTAATACAAATTCGAACAAATTCTTTCAATTTCTCTCACCCTTCCCATCAAACTGTACAATGATTAATCTCCCTTTCCCTCTGTACATCCACATCCCTCTTTTTCCAGCCTCTCCTACGCTCCTATATCCTTCCACTCCTTCCACAATAACAGTCTTATACAATATTTGTCCTTGTGGGACTGAGTTATCTTACTCAGCATAATGCGCTCCAATCCCTCCCAAGTTAGGTAATAATTTATTACTCCGGCGTGCTGCATAGTATTCCATTGTGTGAATGTATCACAATTTCTCAATCCACTCATTTGTGTTTGGACATTTGGGCTGTTTCCATGTTCTTGTGATGGTGAATAATACTGCTATGACCATTGTTGTACAAATCTCAGTTTGTGCCTCAGTTCTCATATTCTCAGTGTATATTCTAAGTAGTGGAATAGTTGGGTCATACGGAATTTCTATGTTCAGCTTTTTGAGGAAGCGCCAAACTGCCTTCCAGAATGATTGCACCATTTTACAATCCCATCAGCAATGTATAAGAGTTCCTTTCTTGCCACATCCTCTCTAATATCTATTACTTGCTGCCCTGTAAAACGTTGCCACTGTTTTGTTTTTTTTTATTTTTTTTATTTTACGTTGCCACTGTTACTGGAGTGAAGTGGTACCTCATTGTGGTTTTGGTTTGCATCTCTCTTATTGCCAGTGATTTTGAACATTTTTTCATGTGTCTGTTTGCCATTTGAATATCTTCCTCTGTGAAAATTCTTTCCTTGTCTTTTGTCCATTTTGTAATTAGGTTGTCAGTCTTTTTCTTGTGGAGACCCAGGAGTATTTTGTAAACTTTTCCCAACAGGGTGAAAAGAAGACCTACAGATTGGAAACAAACATTTGGTAATATCATCTCAGACAAGAGTCTTATAACAACTATTTTTTAACTAGCTTCAGAAATATTTTACTTTGGTATGATATTAATAATATTATTTGATAATGTCCACAATCTATTTGATCACTTTTCTTTAGAAAGGACAGAAAATAGAAGAATCGACAATTATTTTCAGTGAGAGACATGCAAAGATAAAATTTTGCATCATAAAAGAATAACTTGAAAGTATTCAAGTCATATGAAGTATTTTCTCTTACTGCAGTGAGATTAAGTTAGGGACCAAGGAAGGAACTATTACTAGAAGATTCTCAATTTTTTGTCAAGTAAATAACATAGTTTAAAATAATCCATAGGCTAAAGGAAAATAAAATAAAAAGGGAAACTAGAAAGTACTGTGGACAGAATAAAAATATGTGACAATTTGATACTAATTCAGTTGTTGTTGTTAGGTCCTGCTGAGTTGAGACAATTCTGACTCATAATGATATCTTATGTGTAACAGAGGAAAAGATGTCCTACCATCCACCACTGTGGTGTTTCAGTTCATTGTAGCACTAGCTAAAGACATAAAAGACACGTAGGTTGGAAAAGAAAAACAAAAATGACCTTGATTCACAGAACTCTTTTCTATTGCTTATGCAAATGTAAAGTGATACAAAATTTTAGGGCATGGTGTCGTAGGTTAAAGAACATACTCCTCAAAGATTGTTGTTGTTAGATGCTGTCAAGTAGAATGTGACTAATGTCCTACCCTGTTCCAGTCTTATAATTTCTCTTATACTTGAGCCCATTGCTGTAGCTATTGTTCTTGGATGATCTTCCTCTTGTTAGCTGCCCCTCCACCTTCTAAGCATGATACCTCTTTCCAAAAACGAATTTCTCCTAGTAACATGCCCAAAGTATGGGAGATAAAGCTTTGTCATTTTTGCCTCCAAGAAGCACTCTGGCTGTATTTTCTCCAAGACATACCTGTTTGTTCTTTGGGCATTCAATGACATTACTCTTCTCCAATACCGGTGCTCAAAGGCATCAATTCTTCTGACATTTATTCATTATTCAGCTCTCAGATGCTTGCTAAGTGATTGAAAAGATCATGGCCTGAATCAGACACATCTTAGTCTTCAAACTGATATAATCGCTCCTCAGTAATTTGGATAGTTTGCTGAAAGTGTGCTTTCCCAATTCAATATATCTCTTGATCTCCTGACTGCTGGTATCAAGTGTGTTGATTGTGGATCCAAATAAGAGAAAATAATCGATAATTTCAATCTTTTATCATCTATCATGATGTTGCCTATCAGGCCAGGGTGAAAATTTTTGTTTTCTTGATATTTAGATGTAAACCATATTGAAGACTGTATCCTTTGATCTTCTGCAGCAAGCACTTCAAGTCCTCATTTTCAGCAAACACATTTGTGTCCTCTGCATAAGGCTAGTTGCTGATACATCTTTGCCTCTTCTGATGCCACATTCTTCTTAATAGAGTCCTGCTTCTCAAATGTTTTTCTCAGCATGCAGTTTGAATAAATATGGAGAAAGGATATAAACCTTGACACACACCTTTCTTAATTTAAAACCATGTAGTGTTCCTTTGCTCTGTTCGTCCAACAGCCTATTTGTCTAGGTATAGGTTTTACATGAGCATGATTAAATGTTCTGGGATTCCGATTTTTCTCAATGTTAGCCATACTTTATTATGATCCACACAAATACCTTCAGATAGTCAGTAAAACACAAATAGACATTCTTCTATTATTCTTTGCTTTTAGCCAGGATCCATCTGACATCAGCAATGGCATTCCTGGTGCCATAGGCTCTTCAAAACCCAGTTTGAACTTCTGATAGTTCTCTGTTAATGTATTATTCTAGCTAGTTTGTTGGTGTTT
>NW_006399835.1:11607802-11609097 GCF_000299155.1 Elephantulus edwardii | reverse complement strand
GCATGAGGTCCTCCTCAGTTTCAGCAAGCAGGGTTGTGTCATCTGCCTAACGGAGATTGTTAATAGATCTTCCACCAATCTTCTTCAGTTACCAATAGTTATTGTCCAGCTCTATGATGCATAGCAAGTAATTGTGAAAACCATGGCTTGAGTCAGGAACAGCGTAGTCTCTAGAATGACATAGTTGTTCTTTAGCACTCTGGAGATGTCCCTGACAACAGATTTTCTCAATGAAATGTGTCTTTTTTTTTTTTTTTGGTAAGCATATAATTGTTCACATACATTGTGTTTAATTGGTGTACATAGTGGGTTTTGTATGTGTGTGTGTGTTGCATTTTTCTTCATTGACATTATGTTTCATACAATCATTCCCATACATTGTGTTTTATAAAATTAACCACCATTGGTCTATGATTACCATTACCCTATCTTTTCAGCTCCCTGCTGGATCTTTCCCATTTCCTTTACTCTCTCCTTTCACCCTCCAAATTATGTGACCCTGTAATTTTACCCCTACCCATTCTAACTCCTCCTCATTCCCAACTCTTCCCCACTTGGACCTCCAGACAAGTTTTACTAGTTATTTTTCTATTTTTGCAATAATGGACTTATGCAATATTTGTCTTTGAATTGTAGCTGATCCTGCTGCTAGATTTTGTTGGTATTGTTTGCCGTCAAGTTGCCTGCAACTCATAGTGACCCTGTGTACAACAGCCCTCAACCCTGCTCTATCCTGTGCCAATCTTATTGTCTCTGACATACCTATCCCCATTAGTCACTGAATCAATTCATCTCATTGAGGATCTTCCTCTCCTGTGCTATCCCTCCACCCTTCCAAGGACTGGTCCCTTCTTGCAACATGTCCAAAGTACGTCAGAAGAAGCTTCAGAATCCTTGCCTCCAAGGAGCAACCTGGTTTCACCCTCTCCAGGATTAACCTGTTTGTTCTCTTGGCAGTATATTCAAAGCTCTTCTCCAACACCACAGCTCAAAGGCATCAATTTTCCTTCTATCATCCCTATTGTTCAGTTCTCTGATGCATAACAAATGATTGCAAAGACCATGGCCTTTATCAGGCACACCTTAGTCTCCAGACTGACGACATTGCTTTTTCAGTACATTGGAGAGGTCTGTGACAGCACACTTTTCCAATGCAATAGTCATTTCTAGATTGTCTTGAAATACAATGTGGTGAGTTACAGGATAATATCCATACACATACAAGGAAGTCCAGTGAACACTACTATAATTCAGCTATGTGCACCAACAACCAGTGCAAAAGAAGAGGAAATAGA
>NW_006399835.1:11592833-11599772 GCF_000299155.1 Elephantulus edwardii | reverse complement strand
ATCTTAGTATAAGAGCTGAGAAATTCTCAATCTTGGTTTAAAAACTTTGCTCGCTAAGTGATGCATTCTAGCACATCTATAGTGTAACAATATCCAACAAATATGTCACATTAAATGAGTTAGTCATTTATATCTTTCTAATCCAGTGCTGGAGAAGAGTGTTGCATATACCATGGACTGCTAGGAGAACAAACAGGTTTGTCCTGGAGAGGGTGAAGCCAGAATGCTACCTGGAGTCAAGGATTCTGAGCTTCGTCTGACATACTTTGGGCATGTTGCAAGGAGGGACTGGACTGGTCCTTGGAGAGGGACATCATGTTTGGGTGAGTGGAGGGACGGTGCAGGAGAGGAAGACCCTTGAGGATTTGGATGGATTCTGTGAGTGGAGTGGTGGGAATGATTGTGTTTGAGACAGCGAGGTTAGCACAGGAGAGAACGGCGTTTAGGGCTCTTGTACATAGGGTCGCTATGAGTCACAAACGACTCGATGGCACATAATAACAACAAACAACAGTAAAATGAGTTTTATGGCCATGTATATTGTTGTTGTTGTTAAGTGTTGTCGAGTCATAGGTGACTCATAGCTATCCAATGAACGAAAGACCTGGACACTTGCATAACTTTCATCCTTCCTTTCTTGAGGTTCATAGAGTTTCTGGAGGTAAGCTATTACGGAAGTGGATGCCACTCCTGCTTCCAAGCTTGTTTTAATTGGGAAGCTCCACCAAACACTGTTCACCATGGGTAACCATTCTTGCATTTGATACATCAGTGTCACAGTGTTCAACTTCACAGCAACCACGAGTTTCCACTCTATAGAGCAAGTGGACAGGTCAGGGCTATAGGACCTAGAAGAATGTTTGACCAAAAACAATTAAAGACAGGCCCGAGGGCCCTACAGGATTTTAAGCTACTGCCTGGAGCAAGCTCTGCAGGCTTTGCTTTTACTTCCCCTTAGTCTAAGGCTCTGGGCCCCCCACCTGCTTTTGAAGGGCAAAAAAAAAAACCAGTATACATGTTAAATTAGTTAAGTATTTAATTTTGGAGACTCCCTGCCTCAAGGCGCAGTCTTCTCTGATGCAAAATATTTAGGTAATGACAGGAAGCAATGACTTATGGAGACACAAGCTTGGGAAACTCCAGAGTGTAGGGGGAAGTGTTTAGGACAGGTGATTTTGGGTTGGGCTAGGGAGTCATTCCTGGGACTTCCACTTCTTATGGTTTCTGTATGTGCTTTCTGGAGCTAAATTAGTCAAGAAATTTGTTGTTATTGTTGTTATTAAGTGCCATGACGTCTCCTATGACTCATAGTGACATTATGAACAATAGACCTGAATCCTGTCCTATCCTGTGCCATCCTCATTGTCTCTGACACACTCGAGCCTACTGCTGCAGTCAGTGTGTCAGTGAGACTTTTGCTGTGCCTCCACCTTTCTGAGCACGATGCCCCTTTCCAAAGAACAGCCTCTCCTAGCAACATGCTCAAAGTGTGTGAGATGAAGCTTCAATGTCTTTGCCTCCAAGGAGCATCCTGGGTGCACTTTCACCAAGACATATCTCTTTGTACTTTTGGAAATTCTGTGGAATATTCAGTACTTTTGAACAACACCAAAACTCAAAGGCATCAATTCTTCTTCTGTCATCCTTATTAATTACCCAGCTCTCAGATGAATAGTAAGTTATTGAAAAGATGATGGCCTGAATCAGACACAGTTTAGTCTTCAAACTGCTGTTATGCTCCTCAATAATTTACAATGGTCCCTGGCAGTGTACTTTCCCAGTGCAATATCTCTTGACTGCTGGTACCAAGGGTGCTGATTGTGGACCCAAGTAAGATGAAATCGTTGACAATCGCAAACTTTTCTCTATCTATCTTGTTGCTTATTGGTCCTTTGGTGTACAATTTTTTCTTCTTCATGTTGAGATGCAATCCATGTGAAAGGCTGTAGACTTTGATCTTCTGCAGCAAGCTTTTCAAGTCTTCCTCACTTTCAACAAGCAAGGTTATGCTATCTGCATAAAATGCAGACCTTTGATGAATCTCTCTCCAATCCTGATGCCACATTCTTCTTCACAGAGTCCAGCTTTCAAATGATTTTTCTGTCATTAGGGCCTTTAATGGAGAATTATTTGTATTTCTTTAGTTCTTGCTTCTGCTAAGGTAGTAGTTGGATAGTCCTGGGTAACATGAGAAAGTTTTATTCTACTCTGTGCCTATCTCTGAAGCTAGTCTGTTTCTACTGAATAACTCAGTGCTATTGACATGATAAGCTGTGGAGAAATTTAATAGCCTCTGCTGGTTACATAAAGACTTCTTTTTATAGAACATTATTGCTCAAAAGAGAATGGCTTAATCAATCAAATATCACAATATAAATGAGTGAAACTAGTTAAGTTCATTATCTAACTGAGAGTAGAATTGTAAATCCATAATGTTCAACAATATGTTGGTAACATCTTCTGTGATAAAGATTTTTATTTTGAAAATATTTTCCTGATTATCATAACAATACTAGAACAAGGTACTTTTCAAACACAAGCAACATAGGAATGAAGCTTGTGATGTTGGAGAAATGCAAATCAAATAATTATGACATATAGATTGATTCAGTGTGACAATATAAAGTATTAATAAGGATATGAAGCAACAAGGACTTTTCTACAGTAAAAGAAAGAACATAAGCTGATAGAACTACTTTGAAAAGAGTTTGGTGGCAGAGTTCATAGGGAGTTACGCCCTTAAAACCAAGGCTGTATCTCTCTGGTGGTTTGAAACCACAAGTGGCTCTGAGAGAGGAAAGTGGATCATTTTCTCCTGTGTGATTTTCAATCTTGGAAGCCCAATGGAGGGTCAGCTATGAGTTCGTCCTACTGATGGCAATAGGTTTGAGGGATTTTCTTTTTTCGTAAATTGAACTTGTACATACTCTATGACACAGCAATTTCACTCCTAGTGTCGTACACTAGGGAAACTATTACATATGTGCACTTAGACATACAAAACAAAACCCCCACCCAAATAGTTATTTGAGCTGTTGTTGCGTGCTGTTTATTTGGGCAACTCATAGCTGACCCTTCAGAGGATTTTCAGAAGCTTTAAGTAGCATGAGAGGAGATGACCCATCTTTCTCCTATGCTTTAATAGAACACACACACACACACACACACAATGTAATACTGTGCAATAGTAACAAAAAAGAATGAAAAGACATGATTAAGCTTACATAAATCTCGAACACATGAGGCCGAGGTAAAAAAGACTATCCAAGAATACTTAAGTGGACATTAATTTCCCTTTTGGACATACTAAATATGAATTGTGGTTGGGCTTTTATACATTTTTGGTAGAAATAGCTAGATTATGTTGTTGTTGTTGTTGTTAAGTACCATCAAGTCACCTGGGACTCATAGCTACCCTATGTAAAACAGTTCTGGAGCCTGCCCTGTCCTAAGCCAGTCTCACTGACCTTGACACACCGTCCTCTATCGTTCCAGTTACTGTATTAATCCATCTCATCTGAGCTCTTCTCTTCCAAGCATGATGTCCTTTCCCAAGAAGTGGTCCCACCTGGCCATGTGCCCAAAGTATGTGAGATGGAGTTTCAAAATCCTAGCCCCAAGGAGAAACTTGATTTCATCCTCTCCAAGACAGACCTATTTGATCTCTTTGCAGTCCATGGTATGCTCAAGCCTCTTCTCCAGCACCACAACTCAAAGGGATTGATTCTTCTGTCATCTTTAGTCATTATTCAGCTCTCTGATGCATAACAAGTAATTGTGAGATTATGGCCTGGATTAGGCGCACTTAAATCTCTGGACTGACATCATTGCTTGTTAGTACTCTGGAGAGGGCCTTGACAACAAATTTTCCCAATGCAATTTGTCTTTTGATTTCCAGACTCCTAGTGGTAAGAGTGTTGATTGTGGAGCTGAGCAAGCTGTAATGGTTAACAACCTCAATCTTTTCTCCATCTTTTAAGGTGCTGCCAATTGGCCCAGTGGTGAGAATCTTTCTCTTCTTAATGTTGAGTTCAACCCATATTGAAGACTACAGTCCTTGATCTTCTGTAGCAAGTGCTTCAGATCCTCCTCAGTTTCAGTAAGCAAGGTTGTATAATCTGCATAATATATGTTGTTAATGAGTCTTCCTCTAATCTTGATGCCACATTCCTCCTCATAAAGCCCAGGCTTCCAAATAATCTGTTTTGCATATAGATTGAAACGATATGGAGACAGGATTCAACCCTGATGCACTCCTTTCCTGATTTTGAGCCATGCAATATGTCCTTGCTCTGTTCTGGATTGTTGTTGTTCTTATGTGCTGTCCAGTCACTTGTGACTCATAGTGACCCTATGTACAATAGCCTGAAATCTTCTCTATCCTGGGCCAAATTTTTTGTCTCTGTGACACCTGTCTTCATTGCCACAGTCACTGGAACAATGCATCTCATCGAGGGTCTTCCTCTCTTGCGCTGTCCCTCCACCCTTCTAAGCATGATATCCTTCTCCAAGGACTGGTCCCTTCTTGCAACATGCATAAAGTATCTTCTAGATTATGGGAAGGGAAAAAAATTATGAAACTCAGGTTTGGTAACATTTGTAATGAACTTCTGAATTGACAGTTGGATGATGAAATAACAAAAGAGGTTTTAGAAAGGAAAAGGAGAATATAGTATCAGAGAAGCTAAGGGAAAAGTCAGGATTGGCTATATGATTTGCCATATCTGTCCCTGTGGAGCAGCTGGTATCTTCAAGCTGTCAACCTTTCAGTTAGCAGTCAATCCACACTGACACTATGTATTATATATAACTTAATGTATGCCACAGGCCTATTCACTGAGGAAGCTGAAATTGTTCACATCAGCAAACAAATCAACTAATATTTCCTGGAAGTTTAATAGTTGTCAGGCATTTTTACAGATGTTCCATACACAGTAGTGACCAAACAGAGCAAACACCTCACCCTTATGGGGTTTATATTCAGATCTATTGAGTCATTCCTTTGCAGAGGGGGGAAAAATGCAATAGTGAATAAATATATAAAAATTAGGAGTGCAGCTAGTCCCACAAACCTTAATAATATGATTAGGTAAATATAGATAGAAAATGCTGATGGGAATGGGTGGTACAGTTTGGGGAGTGAATAATGAGCGAGGAACTGGGCGCCAAGGAAAATCCAAAGAGAGGTTCTGAGACAGATACTGGAATAGTAGTGGACAAGCCGATGAAAATGCAAAGTTCTAACATGGTGGACCTGGAATACAGGTAAGAAGAACTTGTTTCTCCAAATAGCTCAAAAACAGGGAACATAATATCTGGGAAGAAATATAGAGAATAGTGTTTTTTCCTAGAAAATGAACCTTCACCAAACTGAGTAGCTCATGGTTATATAATTTATTTGGCAGATAGAGCTACCACTAGAGATTGAGTTTCATGTATCTCCAGCAGTACTTCATCTGCAGATGGCATGTTCTCACTGTCCTGTTGTCCGTAGTGAGATGCTAGTGATGCTTTTACAGGGTCTTGATGCTGGAATTAGGAAAGATGAGATCTTTTCCTTATTCTGGACTTGGGTGCTGCAGCATTCCCCTACTTTCACTGGAATCCTAGTGAAGGCCCCACTGTTTTGCCTTGTATGATTCAGGGAACTTTGTCAAAGTTGTACAAGCTTGTGGGTATAGAGAGGGAGCTGGATACACTGTCTATGCTGTAGCATAAAAATTCCATCCCTTTTTTGCTCTCATGAAGCAGTAAGCTTCATTGTTTAGGTCTTGAAGAGAAGGAAGTGTATATCTCCTCTGGGGAAAACCTTTCCTAATATCTATCTCTTATTTAGAGAAGTTCTCTTCCTTTGGAACCCTTGGATGGTACAAATGGTTAATGCGTTTAGCTGCTAACCAAAAAATTGAGGGTTCAATTCCATCCAGGAGGCATCTTGGAAGAAAGCTCTAGTGATCTACTTTCAAAAAAGTAGTCTTTGAAAGCTCTGTGGAGCATAGTTCTACTCTGGTGTACATGGAGTTAGCAAGAATTGGAATCTATTCCACAGCTACTGGTTTTCTCTTCCTTTTTCCTTCTTGGTTGCTATTTTCTTTTTTTATCCACTCCCAGGCCTGTTTTTCCTGTAGTCCTCTACAAGAGTCAAGTTCTCAGCCCCACAGTCCTTCTTGTGAATTGCAAATTTGAAGCCTGAGGCATTAGTGATTGTCAATGCTTAACATAATACTCTAGTCTTAATTCCTCTTGAATGAATAATGTTGGTTACTGCAAATAATATATCATTTACCGATCCATGGCCCCAAGCTACATTGTGATGGAGTTGCACCTTGATTCCTGTTAAATGATAATCTGGTTCAAATCACTTCCCTCTAATTTTCATATTCATCTTGATACTGAGGAGTTGATTAGGTCTGATTAAGATTTCTACAGTAGTGCCTTAATCTGAAATTCTCTGTTTATCCAAAGCTTTGTCATCTGCTTAAATCAATTATACCTCTCAGACTAGGAGAAAAGGTGAGTGGAAGATGAAGCGGTAAAAAAATCCTATGTGGGTCTATGGTAAGTAATTACTTCCTTATATGTCTGGGTAGTTTCCAGAAAAATTAGGCAACAAATAGGATGGGGTGGGTGTTGGATTGGAAACCAGTGTTGTCCTAAGAAAAGGTATCATTTTGGGTCAGTCCCATAATGAAGATATTGGATGAACTGTGCCCTTCACATTGTTGCTGTATGCTAATGAGTCAGAAATAAGCCATAGCTGGTCATCTCTTGTTGTTGTTGTTATGTGCCGTTGAGTCTCTTGCGACTCATAGCGACCCTACGTACAACAGCCCTAAACTCCGCTCTGTCCTGTGCCAATCGCACTGCCTCTGACACTCCCATCCCAATTATCCCAGTCACTGAATCAATCCACCTCATAGAGGGCCTTCCTCTCCTGCG
>NW_006399835.1:11588318-11590258 GCF_000299155.1 Elephantulus edwardii | reverse complement strand
TTCAAAAAAAACATATTTAGATTTTTCTATGAAAGTTTAGCATATTTGTACATAAAACCAATCCAAAAGATAAAGAGATAACACACTGGAAAAACAGAAGACACATAGGAAAAGAGCTGAAAACTTAAAGTTTATGTGCTTTAGACTTTATAAAAGAAAAACTGTCTACAGCAAAAGGGATTTTGAACATTTTAAGTCACAGAAGAGATGCAGTTAAAACTTTCTTTTTAAAAAATTATCACTTATCTGTCATATAAATTTGAGAAGATCATTAAAAAATGGCTAGACTAGTATAAAGAGAACTGCCAGAAGTTCAGCTGTATTTTAGAAGAGGATGTGGCATCATGGATATCTTTGTCTATGTCAGATGCATCCTGGCTGAAAGCAGAGAATACCAGAAGAATATCTATTTGTGCTTTATTGACTATGCAAAAACATTTGACTGTATGGATCATAACAAATTATGGCTAACATTGAGAAGAATGGGAATCCCAGAACAGTTAATTGTACTCATTGAAACCTATACTTAATCCAAGAGACTGTTGTGTGAACAGAGCAAGGGGAGGGGAGGTAAGGGAATAGAGAAACAGAGCATGATTTAAAATTAAGAACGATGTGCAGTAGGGTTGTAGCTTTTCTCTATATCTATAACCCTGAGCAACTTATTTTTATTTGAGAAGCTGAACTCTATGATGAATTATGTGGCATGTGGGTTGGAGGAGAGTCATCAACAACATGCTTTATGCTGATCGCCCAATCTTGCTTGCTGAAAGTGAAGAGAACTTGAAGTGCTTGGTGCAGCAGATCAAAGAATGCAGTTTTCAATATGAATCACATCTCAATCTGAAGAAAACAGAAAATTCCCACCACTGGACTGATTGGCAACGTTATGATAGGTGGAGAAAAGAATGAGGTTGTCAATGATTTAATCTTACTTGAACCTACAATCAATATCTTTGATTTTAGAAGATCAGGGGATATCTTACCCTGGGAAATTCTGCAGTTGGGAACCTCTCCAAATTTTTGAGTATTAATGTCATTTTGAAGACTATGGTGCATTTGACTCAGGTCATGGTCTTTTCAGTCACTTGTTATGCATCTGAAAGCTGTACAAGGAATAAGGATACCAGAGGAATTCATGCCTTTGAGCTGTGGTGTTGGAGAAGTGTACTGAATATTGCAAGAACTTCCAATAGAACAGATATGCTTTGGAGAAGGTGCAGCCAGAGTGCTCCTTGGAGGTAAAGATGATGAAGCTTCATCTCACATACTTTGGTTATGTTGCTAGAACAGGCTATTATTACTTGGAGAGGACATCATGCTTGGAAAGGTAGAGGTTCTGTAAAAGAGAGGAAAACCCTCAACCAGGTGGATTGACACAGTCACTGCAACAATAGGCTTAAGTATGTCAGAGATTATGAGGACCACATAGGAAAGGATAGGGTTCAGATCTATTGTTCATAGGCTCACTATGGGTCAGACTTGATTTATTGGCACCTAATGACAACTTCCTCTGTGAATTCAAAAGCAACCTTATTTGATGCTTTTGGATAATCATATACATGTCTATTGAGTCTTTTGTTATGTACCATAGAGTCAGAACTGCCCATTAATTGACTCTCTGGCAGGTTTTCAGAGGCAGTTAAATCACATGGGAGGAGATTGCCAATCTTTCTCCCACAGAACAGCTGGTGGCCTTGAACAGCATGCTTTCAGGATTGCAGCACAGTTTCTTGCCACTAGGCCACCTGAAATAAAACCTCTAAGGTTTCATTGAGCCTGTGTTTACTGCTATTGAACATATTGACCTAACTGGAGCAGTTTCTTTTTTTTTTTTTTAATTTAGGCTGTTTATTTTTCATTTCAATGGACATCTACAGAGATTTTGGGATTCCATTCATTCATTGTTGCACCCTTCTCCCCGCACAAACCCCTCCCCC
>NW_006399835.1:11585661-11588218 GCF_000299155.1 Elephantulus edwardii | reverse complement strand
AAATATAATCCACTCTGCAACCCTCATTGCATACTCCTACGATAAAAATTTTGATACATTATTCCAGGGCCTTACCTTTAATTCTGGTACAATTGTTTTAATGTATTACTCATTATTTATACAGTTGACCCTTGAGTAATGATGTAGAGGTTAGTGGCACTGACCTCCAGTACAGTAAACCCCCCCCCAAAACCCCCAAACCATTAGACTTACATGTGATCCTTAGATCCAATGAGTTGGAACTGATCAGTTTCATTTAAATGCAGATTTTCTGTTGTTATTGCAGTGAACTCTAGTTTTGCAAGTATCTACTCAAGATGCCATGTGACACTAATCCTCTTGAGAAATTTTACTGGAGAGGTGGGCTGTACATTCATAGAGGATTAGTGTCACTCTTTGTTTTAAGTGCATACTTACAACTCTTGAACTCACTGCAATATCAACAGGGTGGAAAAAAAATCTGTGAATAAATGGACTATGTATTATTGAAGGGTCAACTGTACTTCCTGATACCCTTTTGTGGTCAGTGATCAGTTAGATTTATCATCTTAAATAGGCAACTTTGATTTCCATGTGGTCTAATCCTCATTCAATTCTTTGGTAAATGTGCCAAGCAATACAGAACTGAGAGTAAGCCCTATGTCAAGTCATTTAGAGACTTAATTTAAGAGAGCAAGGATTATGGTCCTGGATAATTCAATCTTTCAGCTCTAAATGAAGTCACCCAATAGTGCTAGCATTCAACACATACCTCTTTCTGTATTAATGGAGGTTATGAAATCCACGCACACAATGGTTATGGGATTCTTCTGCTCTTTCATTTTATTGAATTCTCAAAAATGGAACTCAGTATCAAATGACTTGTTCTAGCATATCGTGATGTTTTCTAGTGATACATCATTTTCCCCTTTTTAAATGTTCACAAGCCATCTGTTTACTAACTTTTTAAATAATATTAATGTTATTATTCCAGAGTTTATGGAAATAACTTCATTCTGCTTTTAAAAATGGGGATGGTATCTTAGTTATCTAGTATTGCTGGAACAGTAATATTACAAGTAAATAATTCCAATAAATAGAAACTTATTTTCTCATAGATTAGGAGGTGAGAAATTTGAACACAGGGGTCAAGTACTAGGAGAAGTTTTCCTCTCTGTAGGCTTCTGTAGGGTTTTGGGGAAGGTCCTTGTCTTCTCCAATCTTCCCTGAATCTAGGAATTTCTCAGTGTAGTGACCCAGGGGCACAGGACATGGCTCTTCTCTAGTGCTTCTTTCTTAATGGTAGAGACCCCTCTGATTTCTGCTCCTTTGTTTTATCTCTCAAGAGATTGATTCAAGATACAGCTTGGTTCGGTAGATTGTATACTACCTGATTAGTATCATGTTGTTTTTGTGTCCTGTGTCATGAAGCCAACTACGGCTGATCATGATTGTATGAACAGTAGATCAGAACCGTGCCTTATCCTGTGCTATCCCCATTATCTCTGATACTTGAGCCCACTGTTACGGTCACTGTGCCACGTCATCTTGTTGAAGGTCTTCCTCTTTTTTGCTGACCCTCTACCTTTCTCGATATGATTCCCTTTTTCCAAGGACTATCCCCTTCTCTTGGAGAGAGCTCAGTTGGCCTACTGGACAGAAAGTGATGCTACCAAGCCAAAGGTGGGTGATTTTAATCTGCAGCACTCAGACCTGGTTTTAATTGTTTTTGGTCGAACATTCATCTAAGTGGTACAACACTGGTCTGTCCATTTGCTATACTGAGGTAACTCGTGGTTGCTGTGATGCTAAACACTGTGACACTGATGTGTCAAATGTGGTAATGGTTACCCATGGTGGACAGTGTTTGATGGAGCTTACTAATTAAAACAAGCTTGGAAGCAGAAGTGGCATCTGCTTCTGAAATAGCTTGCTTCCAGAAACTCTGTGATTTGGAGAAACGATAGAAGTTATGCAAGTGTTCAGGTCTTTCGTTCATAGGGTTATCTATGACTCGACAGCCTATGGAAACTGTGTGAACTTGGAGAAATCATAAAAGTTATACAAGTGTTCAGGTCTTTCATTCATAGGGTCACTATGAGTCATCTGTGACTTGATGACAATTAACAACAACAACAACAACATCCCCTTCTCACAAGATGCCCCAAATAAGTGAGATGAAGCTTGGAGGCAAGTGTGGTCACTTGCCTCCAAGGAGCATTCTCGTTACATTTTCTCTAAGACACATTTGCTCTTTTGGCAGTTTCTGGAATATTTAGCATGTTCTCCATCACCATACCCTAAAGGCGCCGATTCCACTTCTTTATCATTATGCTATCATTCTACCGCCCTTCATCATTATCTAAGCTTCAGACACGAAGCAAGTAACTGGAAAAACCGTGGCTTGGATCAAGCGTACTTTACAGACATCATTGCTCTTTAGCACTTTGGAGAAGTCCTTAATAGTAGATTTTCCCAGCACAACACATTTTTTTGATTGGTTACAGTACACGCGATAGTTAAATCGGAGCACAAAACGGAGGACATGAGAATCACGTCTTAACTAAATTCACACGCG
>NW_006399835.1:11584305-11584891 GCF_000299155.1 Elephantulus edwardii | reverse complement strand
GTGTGTATTATACACAGAGTTTGAAAAGACGAGAAGGGAAAGGGACTTATCCATGCCTGCTTTTTATTCTGCTATGGAATTCTTGGGGGTGGAAAAATGTTGTGAGAACACTTTCCTTGTCCTGTAATTGAAGCATATGAAATTACAACTATGATGAGTTTATGCCTCACTTTGTTACCTTTACTTTTTGTTCAGTAGAAACATGTTCTAAATTTGGGAGAGTATAGAAGGGAAAAAAAGATCAAGAATTCACTGTCTCCATTGAACTTCTTTTTACTTAGCTTGTTCTTGAGTATGTTCACATCAAGATTAAATCAGACAAAACCAAATTAAACTAGACAGACAGATTAATAAAATACGAACTCCGATGCGATGGTCACTTAAGAGCGTAAAGAAAAGGCTGAATGCTTGAACTCTTTTTTTTTTTACACAGAAGTCATTAGAATTGAGATTGCCTCTGCTAAAAATTCAGGATTCTGTAAAACCAGGCAACTAATGAGTGACTTTCGTCTCTAGTTAAAGCTTTCTTCTTCAAGAGACCTTTGAATTGAAATAACTGTTAGATGTGTACAAGCAGGAGAAGGAT
>NW_006399835.1:11583154-11584205 GCF_000299155.1 Elephantulus edwardii | reverse complement strand
GCAAGAGAGGAAGACCTTCAATGAGATGGATCGATTCAGTGACTGGGGTAATGAGAGTAGGTGTGTCAGAGACAATAAGGTTGGCACAGGATAGAGCAGAGTTTAGGGCTCTTGTACGTAGAGTCAGTATGAATCACAAGCAACTTGACAGCACATAACAACAACAACAACAGAAATTTATTATTCTGTAATTGGCTGCTGCAGAAAATGCATCTAAAAGTACTGATATTGGTCATTCTATATCCTCTTTGGAGTCCAGCTTGATATTAGAAAGTTTACTGTTAATGTACTGTTGCACTCAATTTTCCACTTATTTAACTACAAATGAGATTAACCTTATTTTATGTTTATGGTAATTTTTAAAGTAAATTGCATATTTATAGCCCAAATGCCTTATTTTTCTTTAAAAAATCACATCCTTAGTCATTTGTACTATATATTTTTATTAGGAATATTACTGATATCCTCATAGCTCATCACCTATTTTTTAAAATATATAAATTCAAATAACTTTATTGGAATCTTTGTGGTTTTTAATATAATTTTAAAAATTTTATATTGGTTTGCGTACAGATTTTGTATACATTGTGTTTCATTCACATACATTGTGTTTCACGTATTTCTTCATTCACATTGTGTTTCATACACTCATTCCCATACATTGCATTTTATACCATTCACCATTGTTCTATGCCTACTATCACCCTGTCTTTTCAGCTACCCACTGGATCTTTCCTAAGTCCTTTACTCACTCCCTCTGCCCACCAATCTCTATGACCCCGTCATTTCCTCCCCCCCGCCCCCACCTCAGGCCCCATTCTCCCTTTCTCTTTCCTCTTTGGACTTTCATGCACATCTTACTAGTTACTCTATTTTTACAATGATAGTCTTATGCAGAATTTTTCCTTACAACACTGAGTTAGTTCACTTAACATAATTGTCTCTAGCTTCTCTCATTTTATATAATGTTTTTCAAAATTTTTCAAATTGTTGCTCCTGAGTGTTACATAGTATTCCATCATGTAAATGTCCATTTTTTTGCTATTGTGAA
>NW_006399835.1:11579641-11583054 GCF_000299155.1 Elephantulus edwardii | reverse complement strand
AGGAGAAGGATGAGCAATCTTCCCCCGTGTGTTTAAGTGCCTCTGAAAACTCGCGGCTGGGTCAGGAGTTGGTTGGTTATGCCTTTATGGTATACAACAACCACAAATATAAATATGTAATTTATAAAAGATAACATATAGATTTAAATCCACTTACACGTCCTTCTAAAAAATGCAGCTTAATGCTATTTCACATATCTTAAATTGTGAGAATTGTTCTAAATTAAGCTTTAGAGTTTGCTATTTCAGGCTTCCTATTCAGTAAATCTCATGCCTTATGACATTACTTCTGCTCTGTTTACCAATAGTGAGTCTTGGCTTGTGGTCATGACAAAGTCAGTACCATGGAAGCTGAAAACACTTAATCTCCTTTGATTTATGGGAAGGTACAAATGGAGTAGAAATGGAATAGGGAACACTGAGTGGTTCTGAAATATACCACCTCTGCCTGGTACCTTCTGTCTTGATGAAATATAGAAACTATAGGTTGAATTGTCCTTGACTATAGCCTATATCCCAGTCATGAAATATTTCTTTTTTATAATGTTATTGTGTATTGTCAAGTCAGAACCTACCCATACATAGCTTATCCTCCAATGGGTTTTCAGAGACAGTTAATCGCACATGAGGAGCTTGCCCATCCTCCTATGGAGCGGCTGGTGGATTTGAACCATGTGCCTTTGGGATTGTAGTGCAGTTTGTTTGTTTTTTTTTTTTTTTTACAGAGCTCTGTTTTTAAAATAATACTTTCATACAAATAATCATTACTTCACAACTGAACTTTCATATTAATTACTTAACTGCCTTCTTTGCCTACAGTATTCAACAAATTTGTCAGTGTGCTGCCCTCATTCCAAATTATGTCAGACAGTGACCACCTCCAATCCAACTGCCACCTGGCCATGCATCTGGAAAAATGAAGAGGAAAAGAAACTATAAATCATCTTTACAATCATTGAACTTCTTACTGATTGGAAAAGGTTATTAGGTAAATATTATTTCTTGCTGGATAAGCAATTGTCTTAACAATAAGACTGGAGGTAAGCGATACCTGAATAAACAGACAGTTCACAAGGCAATTTCAAATTGCATTCTTTAAGTTGGTATTTGTTGGCATTATTTCACTTTTGAACGGATTCATGGTTGAATTTTGATATAAGGAAGATTTATATATTATTCATAACGTGTGAATTTATAGGTAAAACAAGAATATATATAAAACTAATGTTCTAAAGTCTGCCTGTGATCCTGGTTTTTCCCTGGAAGCCTTAATGCTGAGTGCTTGCCTGGAATGGAGATGGTGGTAACCAGGCCTTCAACACTGCTCCTTGGAGGCAAGGCTTCTGAGTCTTTGTCTGACATATTTTGGGCATGTTGAAAGGAGAGTTCAGTTCTTAGAGAGGGACATCATGCTTGAAAGTGTGGAGGGACACAAGAAAGGAAGACCCTAGATGAGACAGATTCAGTAACTGGGGTAGTGAGGGTAGGTTTGTCAGAGACAATAAAGTTGCCACAGGATGGAGCAGATTTCAGGCCTATTGTACATAGGGTCACTATGAGTCACAAGTGACTTGATGGCACATAACAACAGCAACACCACCACAATTATGTAGAGGGGGGAAAATGAGCAAAAGAAAAAAAAAAAGCTAAGCTCTTTGCCCAAGCCAGTATTGCTTATTCAAAATCAAGCAGTCTATTCACAAATCACAGTTCATGAACTGCTTTCCTTTTTTTTTTTTTTAAAAAAAAGAATTTTAATGAAAGTTTGCAGACTTTGGATTTCCATTAATTCATTTTTACAAGTTTATCCCTGCCCACCCCTCCCAGTTTGCTCTTCTCTTTGAAAAGTAAAAGAAAAATTCTTTCATTGTTATACAATCCCTCCCTGCAAGTTCACTCCAAGCATCTTCCCTTTTTGTGGTTGTGTACCATCAATCTGGAATGAACTCATAGCTGACCGTCCAGTGGGTTTTTAGAGACGGTTAATTGC
Source organism: Elephantulus edwardii (assembly GCF_000299155.1). Lineage (NCBI taxonomy): Eukaryota > Metazoa > Chordata > Mammalia > Macroscelidea > Macroscelididae > Elephantulus > Elephantulus edwardii. Next base: position 11,581,064 of record NW_006399835.1, on the reverse strand, counting down.
ACAGGACAAGATACCACTCTGTCTCCCGTGGAGCAGTTAGTAGATGCGAACCATGTGCCTTCGGGTTGCAGTGAAGCTTCTTGTCTCTAGGCCAAAAGAGCTCCCAGATAAAAGAGAAAAGAATCTTCCCTTAGGTAAAATCAAAATGTCTAAGAAGAGCGAAATAACTTCTAAGGCATTTGGCTTAAAAAATAGGAACTGATAAATAATAACAACTGACAGTAATCCCAACTAAACTCAGTTTCTGTAGGAAACTTGTCTCCTGTAAATTTTTATTCCTTCACAGTGTCTGGTAGTGTAGGGCAGTAAACACATTCAGCACATATATGTGTGGGTCCTGCCATTGCTGGTCTTTTATGCTGGGTGTCAGTGGAGATAAGGCATTCAACAGAACAGACAAAATCTCCCTCCTTGTGAATCTTACAGTGTGATAGACTAATTATGAAACCCTAAGTAACTTAAAATAAATGCTGTGAGAAAAAATAAAGCAGGAAAGGAGAAGAGCAAGTGGTAGGAGAGGATCTTTAAACTGAGTTCAAGGAAGGCTCACTGAGAAGTGGTGTCTGGTCAAAGACTTTGGGAGAAACAAGAGGATGAATGAACCATATTCAACAACTTTTTAAGAAAAATGGTTCTATTTAGAGAATACTTGAAACAGAATTATGCTTATTTTAGAAAGCATTGAGAAGCCTAGAGTCTAGAGCAGAGCAGTCTTCCTCTTTTTTCTAGACCCTCTGTTTTATCAAACATGACATGTTTCTTCAGGCTTATAGTCTTTGATCTTTATCAATAGGTTTTCAAGTGCTCTTCACTTTCAGCAAGCCCAAATGTGTTGTTTTTATATTGTAGGTTGCTAAAACATTATTTCCTTCAGTACTTTGGAGAGGTCCCTTATACCAGACTTTTCAAATGCAATACGTCTCCTGATCTCCTGACTGCTGGTACCAAGGGTGTTGATTATGGATCTAAGTGAGATAATAGTTGAAAACCCCATTCTTTTTCCATCAATCATGATGTTGTTTCTGGTCCTGTGGTGAGGGCTTTTGTCTTTTCGATGCTGAGGTGTAATTCGTATTGAAGACTGTAGTTTTTGTTCTTTTGCAGCAAGTGCTTCAAGTCCTCCTCACTTTCAGCAAGCAAGGTTGTGTCATCTTATAAAGCAGTTTATTGATTAGTCTTTTTTCCATCCTGATCTCACATTATTTAGAGAGTCCAGTTTCTTGAATGATTTGTTCAGCAATCGATATGGGAAAAGTTTACAACCTTGACATACATCTTGCCTGCTTTTAAACCATTTGGTGTTCTTGCTTTGTTCTGACAACAGCTTCTTGTATATGTTTTGTATGAACACAATTAAATGTTCTGGGATTCCCATTCTTCACAATGTTAGTCATAGTTTGTGATGATCCACACAATCAAATGC
>NW_006399835.1:11559896-11579541 GCF_000299155.1 Elephantulus edwardii | reverse complement strand
GCTTTTGGTACAGTTGTCATGTTCACTGTATTAAATCCATGAATGGGAAACATTTTTTCCCCATTTATTTTTCTTATTGTTTCTCACAGAAGTATTCTGTAGTTTTCCTTATAAAGGTCTTTTGTGTCTCTGTTGTTGTTGTTTAGTACCATCTAGTTGGAAGTGACCCATAGCTGAACCTCAAGTGGGTTTTAAGAGGCAGTTATTCTCACGAGAGGAGATTGCCCATCTTTATCCTGCACAGCAACTGGTGGATTTAAACTGAATGCCTTTAGACTGCAGTGCAGTTAGGTTTATTCTCAAGTATCTCAATTTGAAGTTGGCTATTGGAAATAGTTTTGCCTTCTTAGTTTCCTTTTCTGTATTACTGTAGAGGAATACCACTAATTTTTTATATTAGTCTTGTATCTTGCCACACTACTAAATTGATCTATTAGGTCTAACAATATTTTTCAGAGTCCTTGGTTTTTTGGGGTTGTTTTTGGTGTATATTATCATACTGTCTGCATATAGTAACAGTTTTACTATCTCTTTGCTAGTCTGCATGCCTCCTATTTATTTCTCTTTTCATATTGCCCTAGCAAGTACTTCCAACACTATATTGATTAGGAGTAGTGACATTAGGCATCCTTGTCTGATCCCTGTTAGTAAAAGAAATATCTTTGCCTTTATCCATTGATAATGATATTGACTCTTGGTTTTGCGCATATACTTTTCACTATGGTGTAGAAATTCCCTTCTATTCTTTTTTTGCTGAGTGTTTCAGTCAGGAAAGTGTGTTGGATTTTTTTCAAGGGCCTTTTCTCTATCAATTGCTGTGATCATGTGGTTCTTGTTCTTTGCTTTGTTAATGTGATGTATTATGTTGATTGTTTTTCTTATATTGAACCATCTTTGCATGCCCGTTATGAATTCTATTTGGTTATTTTGAATTATCTTTTTTCTGTACTATTGGGATCCATTGGTCATGATTTTGTTAAGGATTATTGCATCTGTATTCATGAGAGATATTGGTCTGTAATTTTATTTTTTGGTAATATCTTTGCCTGGTTTTGATATTAGGATTTTGCTTGCTTCATAGAATGACTCTGGGAGTGTTTCTTCTTTTTTAATTTTTTTGGAAATAATTTAAGAAGAAATGGTGACAGATCTTCTCTAAATGTTTAGTAAAATTCAGCTGTGAAGCCATTTGGTCCAGGACTAACGCCCCTCTCCCCTCAAGGAGTATTTGTGCCATCACTTCTAAAATAGCTTGCCTCTGGAAACTCTATGAACTTGGAGAAACTATGAAAGTTATACAAATGTTCAGGTTTTTCATTCATAGGGTTGGTATGGGTCGTCTGCAACTCAACAGCACTTAACAACAACAACAATGACGACAACAACAACATATCTTCTTTGATGATGGATCTAATAATGTGTTTTACATCTGTCCATGTCAATCTGGGTAGGGTGTGAGCTTAATGGAATTTGTCCATTTCCCCTAGCTTTTCGACTTTATCAGAGTATGTTGTTGTTGTTATGTACCTTTGAGTCGTCTGTGACCCATAGCCACCCTATGAAAATGGAATATGTCTTCTACTTTTCTATTTCTTAGGAAATCATTGAGTCTTAAATACACTCTACTTTTTAAAAAGAAGGCTTATTTTATTTTTAAACAATGCTTGAATATGCTTGCTGCTTTCTTGACATTATGTGAAGATTGGTATGTTTTAGGCCATTTCTTGTGTCTTCATAGGTTGTTGACAGTGCTTTATTCATTTGATGTTGTAAATTAATTGCAGGCTTAAAGTGTTCTATTTATGAGGATGGGCAATTTTCTCTTTTGAAAATCTCTTCTGGCCCTCTGGAGCAGGGAAGTTTGCCTTTCCTAAAGTCTTTCAGATCCTTTCTGCTATGCAGTACAACCCTGTGGGAATCTTGCCTTATTGTAGCCCCCTCTCTTGTAGTCTATTGTCTTCTTAGGTCTGCAGAGTTAGGTAATCGACCTCCTGCACTGTCCAGGAAGGTGGAAGAAAGCACTTGCCATAACACTTCAGTAGGCTGACTCTGGGAGTAATTCTCTCCCTTGATTGAAGTCCCCTCTCCTGAAATCTACTGTCTTTTTGGTCTATGGGCTGGCCCTGCTGCAGCCATGCATCCAGCTGGGAGCAGATCCCTCATTCCTCAGCACCACAATATGCTGGCTCTGGCAGTGAGTCTCTCCTCTGATTGCAACCCCCTTTTCTGAAGTCTATTGTCTTATTTAATCTGTGTGCTGGTCCCAAAACAGCCAGGTAACCCACCTGGAGTAGTTTCTCTCCTAGAAAGTTGCAGACCCATAACTCCTCAGCACCACAGTGTGCTGGCTGTCAGAGTGAATCTCCCCCTTGATTGTCTCATCACCTATTTTTAAACATTGTTTATAGCAGAGATAATGGAGGATGTCCACAGGAGAGTTAAAATTTTGTATAATTAAATAAATTTTCTGTGTAAAAGACAATTTGCAAAAGAAGAAATATTGACTACATATGTTTCTTTTCAAATGAAACACTTTTATTTTTAAAAATTTGGTTTTATTTTTAAAATTAAAACGAAATATTCATTATTTTAAAATGAGATCCACACAAGAGCACTTAAATGAAATGTTTAAAGGAAAATGAACCATAAATCGTACTACTCAAGGTGGTCATACTTTAGAGATTACAAGAAATATTTCCTTACACATTTATTGAGCCCACTGGAGAAAAAGAAATGTATTCCTAATGTACATATCTATCTCCATCTGTCTTTGAGGGTAGTGATTTCTCAAGGGTAAACTTTTCCTCTTCCAAGAGGAACTCATTTTTGATTCCCCATCAATAAGCCTCAAATACAGCCAACATTCATCTATCTGTGGAGACTTGCAGGTTTCAGTGGAAATTCCAGGCTAGGATGGAGTAGGAAGAAAGGTCTGGGAATATGCTTTCAAAAATCAACCAATGAAAACTCTGAATCATGATGATCTGGTCCCATAGTGCATAGGATAGCCATAAATTGGGCAATGACTTTATGGCAGCTAATGTCAACATCACTATCTTTATTAAATAGAGTAATAGTACTGAAAGAAATGTGATACTGCTTTAACCACTACAATGTAAATTAGTGGGTGCACTCACAAAATAGCCATACAGGCAGCTTTCTGATTTTTCATCCAGAAAACAAGAAGTTGGGTGGTGTTTTAAAGTTAGGCAACTTGGGAACACTTTTAGGCCATATGTGGTCCATCAGTCCGAGAGTTTTCTCCTTTCATCCTTTCAGATGAGCTCTCAATATTAACAATTAAGAGCTGTCACCTTATCTTATTCTTTGTTTCTTGGCACACGGCAAATAGTACGCTTTTAAGAAGAAGATAAGGCACAGATATTAAATAACTATATTTAATAAGAATAAGAAGCAATACAAGTGTAAGAGGCATATGTGGACAGAATGTCAGCAGCTTTACTCTGTATCTTTGATGTCCACTCATCCACATGACCATTGGATATTTTATGGTTTATACTTATATTAATAATTACTTTAAATAGCTCAGTAAGCTTAAAATCCATTTCCATTTCTCTGGATCATTTTTCTGCATGATTATACATAATCTAGGTGGCACAGTTATACATTTTATTTTGTGTTATATGTAATTTGCCTAATTTCTTATGTAGCTTTCCATGCACCAAAAGAATTCCCAGGGCTTTTATTACTCTAGAAGCTTTGGTGCCTTATTGAGCAAAGATTTCCCAACCTAAAGGTAAGTGGTCCTGATTCACCAGCTGCTCTGAGAAAGGAGGACAGTATCATCTCATGGGAATTACAGCCTCTGAAAACCCACTGGAGGGTCAGCTTTGAGTTAGTTCTGATTCAACAATAATGAGTTGAGGTTTTTTTAGTTTATTTTGACAAAATATTATAATTTAAAAGTTATTTCCACCCCCCTGCCTCTGTAGCATCCCACTTTCTTCTAGGCAGTTTATTTAGCTACTAGTTTCTTTTGGGACACTTGGCTTGTTTTCAGTTAGATAACCCTTTAAATATGAAACATGTCTGTATGCGCTGGCTGTTTCTCTGGGGCTAATTTCCTTTAGGCTAAAGGTTATGAACAACTTCACTGCTCAAATAAGCACTTTCGGTGAAACAGCAGTGGCCTCATCATGTGATTTCCTTTCTAAATAGTAAGTTTCATTGGTATTAGTGAGCTAATTAAGTAGAGTTTCTTTAGTGGGAACCACCCAGCTGTGACCACAGTCTGAATACCAACAGATACTTTGTACTAATGCCCTCAGATTTGAACTCTGTCAGAAATTCTCTGGCACATTCATTCAGAAGAAATAACTCCTTTGTGGGCAATTGCCCCTTTTGTCTGCCTTAACACATTGCCTAGATCACAGAGCTTTAACCCCAGTGCAGAGAACAGGCATTCCAGACTTCAAATGGTATTTCCTGGAGCAGGATACTCTATTAAGGTGAGCCATAAGCAGCTTGCCCAGGGACCTTCGTCTTTCAAGGCCTACAGGTGACATTATTCAAATATGTGTTTGCCTCAGACAGGATTTATTTCCCTAAAGTAAAAACTTCATAATGCAATTGAGCAGATTGTGTTTCTAACCGACACAGGAATCCCAGATGTGGAGTGCTGTCGAGAAGCTTGCATAGGCACAATGCCAAGTACATGTAATTCTCTTTCACTGTCATGCACTCCTTCCAGAATTTCAGCGTTGTACATAAGAATATTCACAGCTGTTACTGGGACTTGCCAAATGTTCTCATTTGCTCTGTTTTCCTTCCTGCAGTTAAAAGTTTTTCTGTGTAAATAACTTAATGGGTCTCTCTGTTTGGTTAGTTTATACATAGGAATGAGTTGTGATGTTAACAAAACATAATCAAGTCACAGTACTTAATGCAGAATATTGGCTAGTCAATTATGTTTTGATTTTATGCAACTGGTAATAATTTTGAAAAAAGAATGTTTTTTATTTTTTACTGGTTTACTTACAAAGTTCGTATACATTATTTTTCATACTGATCTTTCCCATTTCCTTTTCCCATCCTTCTTTCCCCCATCAAATTGTGTGAACTTATGATTAGTACCCCTCCCCCCCTGCCCCCGATCATCCTCATCCTTCTGCTTTCACCCTCCCCCAGCGGATCCTCATACACATTCTACAATAATGGTCTTCTACAGTTTTGGTCCTCATGGGACTGAATTAGTTCTCTTAGCATAATGCTCTTCAGTCCCTCCCAAGATAGGTAGTGATTTACAACATCATTGCTCCTGGGTGCTGTATAGTAATCCATTATGTGAATTTACTATAATTTCTCAATCCATTTGATTGTGGTTGGATGTTTGGGCTGTTTCCATAACCTTGCAATGGTGAATAGTACTGCTATGAACATTGGTGTACAAGTCTGTATTTGTGCCTCAGTTTTCATTCTCTCAGGGTATAGTAGTACAAGCAGGGGAATAGCTAGGTCATGTGAAGTGTCTATGTTCAGCTTTTTTGAGGAAATGCCAAATTGTCTTTCAGAATGATTGCACCATTTTACAATCCCACTAACAGTGTTTAAGAGTTCCTATTACTTGCTGTCCTGTTAAACTTTACCACTGCTACTGGGGTGAGTTGGTATCTCATTGTGGTTTTGATTTGCATCTCTCTTATTGCCAGTGATTTTCAGCATTTCTTCCTGTGTCTGTTTGCCATCTGAATATCTTCCTCTGTGAAAAGTCTTTTCATGGCTTTGTTCATTTTGTAATTGTGTTGTCAGTCTTTTCCTTGCTGAGGCTCTGTAGGGTTCTATAAATTTTGATATGAGATCTTTGTCTGAAATAGTATTGCCAAGTGTTTTTTCCTTAGTCAGTACTTTTTTTTTTTCACTCTGTTGGAAAAAGTTTTTGATGCACAAAGGGATTTAATCTTTAGAAGGTCCCATTCATCAATTTTAGCCTCTCCAGTTTGTGAAATTCTGGGACAATTATTGGCAGTCCCTTTATACTGTAGACTAGGCTGTTTAAGCTTGGTCCCAGTTTGTCTCTGATGAACTTTATGGTTTTGGGCTTGACTCCCATGTCTCTGATCCACCTTGAGTTGATTTTTTGTGTATGATATGAGATGTGGATCCTGTTTCAGCTTTCTGCTGGTAGCAGTCCAGTTTTGCCAGCACGATTTATTGAAGAGGTTGTCATTTCCCCATTTAATAGGGTTGATTTCCTTGTTGAGTATCAGTTGACTTTAGATAGCTGGGTTCATTTCTGGTTTCTCAGTTTTGTTCCATTGGTCAATGTGCCTGTCATTGTACCAGTATGATGCTATTTTAGTTACTACTGCTGTGTAGTAGGTTTTTAGGTTGGGGAGTGCTATGCCTCCCACTTCGTTTTTGTTTTTCAGAAGTCTTTTGTTTATTTGGGATCTCTTTCCTTTCCAAATAAACTTGACAATTTCCATTTCAATCTCCTTGAAAAAGAAATTTAGTATTTCTATTGGGATTGCATTGAACATGTAGATTGCTTTTGGTAGGATTGTCATTTTCACAATATTGAGTCTTCTTATCCATGAACAGGACATATTTTTCCATTTATTTAGGTCGATAATTGTGTATTTTTCTGTAAATATTCTGTAGTTTTCTTTGTACAAGTCTTTTGTGTCTCTAGTTAGATTCATTCCCTAGTATCTCAATTTGTGGTTGACTTTTGTAAGTGGTATTGCTTTCTTGGTTTTTCTTTTCTGGGTTCTCTTTGTTGCTGTAGTGGAAATACCACTGATTTTTGGGTAATGAGTTTATATCTTGCCACTCTCCTAAATTGGTCTACTAGCTCTAACAGTTTTTTTTGTTGAGTCCTTGGGGTTTTCTGTGTATGCTATCATCTGCATATAGTGATAGTTTAACCATCTCTAACCATCAGCAAATCTGGTTGCATTCTGTTTCCTTCTCTTATTGTATTACCCTGGCAAGCACTTCCAATAAAATACTGAATAGAAGTGCAACAATGGGCATCCTTGTCTGGTCCCTGTTTGCAAGAAAAATGTTTTTAGTCTTTCTCCATTGAGAATGATATTGGCTCTTGGTTTTGCATCTGCATTTTTCACTGTTGTTGTTGTTGTTAAGTGCCATCAAGTCACAGGAGACTCATAATGACCTTATGAAGGAGAGTCCTCAACTCTTGGGTGCCTTTCATCCTCTCTCCAGGTTCATTGAGTTTCTGGAGGCAAGCTGTTATGGAAGTGAATGCCACTCCTCCTTCCAAGCTTGTTTTAATCGGGGAGCTCCACCCCATTCTCTGTCTCCACTGGGTAGCCAGCCATTAACACATTTGACACATCAGTGTCACAATGTTCAGCCTCACAGCAACCACAAGTGACCGTGGTACGTGGTACGGCAACTTGTACACCAGGGCTATATAACCTAGAGGAGTGTCTGAACAAAAACAATGAAAGACAGGTCTTAGGGCCGGGGACTAAAAGTCACCCACCTTTGGCTTGGTAGCATTGCTTTCTGTCCACTGGGCCAGCTGATCTCTCTCTCTGTGTTGATATTATTGTTGTTAAGTGCCATCAAGTCGCAGGTGACTCATAGTGACCCTGTGAAGGAGAGTCCTCGAAGCTTGGGTGCCTTTCATCCTCTCTCCAGGTTCATAGGGTTTCTGGAGGCAAGCTATTATGGAAGTGGATGCCACTCCTCCTTCCAAGTTTGTCTTAATTGGGGAGCTCCACCCCATTCTCTGTCTGCATTGGGTAACCAACCATTAATGCATTTGACACATCAGTGTCACAGTGTTCAGCCTCACAGCTGCCACAAGTGACCACCACAACACCCGCACACACAGCACCATGCTCTCTCTGGCGACCAGGTCATAGCAGCCCTGGTTGGAGCAAACTTGGGAGAACATGGCTGCCTTCTCTCCCCTCTCCCCCTTTTGGGCTTGAAGCCCCCTGCTGCCTTAAACCCTAGGCCAAGCCTGGCTTGCCTGGCTCCTGCTGATTGTCTGGTGTTGGATTTTGTCAAATGCCTTTTCTGTATCAGTTGGTAAGATCATATGGTTCTTGTTATTTGCTTTGTTAATACAGTGAATTACATTGATTGTTTTTCTTATGCTGAACCATCTTTGCATACCAGTTATGAATCACACTTGGTCATGATGAGGTTGTTTTTTTTTTATGTGCTTTTGGAGTATATTGGCTAGGGTTTTGTTAAGGATTATTGTATCTATATCATGAGAGATATTAGTCTGTAGTTTTCTTTTCTTGGTATTATCTTTCCTGGTTTTGGTATTAGGGTTATGCTTGCTCCATTGAATGATTCTGGGAGTGTTCCTTTATTTTCTATTTTTAAAAATACTTTAAGTAGAATTGGTGATAGATGCTCTCTGAATGTTTGGTACAATTCAGCTGTAAAGCTATGTGGTCCAGACTTTCCTTATGGTCATTTTATGACCTTTTAAATTTTTTCTTTTGTGATGGGTCTGTTCAAGTGTCTAATATCTGTCCCTGTCAATCTGGATAGGGCATGAGTTTCAAGGAATTTATCCATTTCCTCTAGGTTTTCTAATTTATCAGGTATAATTTTTCATAGTATTCTGATATTATTGATTTAATTTCATCTGATTCTGTTGTTATGTCACCTCTATACTTTCTTAGTTGAGTTTTCTGTCATCTCTTTTTTCCCCTTTTGTTAAGTTTGCCAGTGATTTCTGAATTTTATTGACATCTTTTGAAAAACCAGCTCCTGGTCTTATTGATGGTTTCACTTTTTTCCCTGTTTTTTATCTCATTGATTTCAGCTCTTGTCCTGATACCTTCTTTTCTTCTAGAGGTTGTAGGATTAGATTGTTATTCTTTTTCTATTTGATGAAGGTATTGAGTTAGATAATTGATTTTTCTTCTTTGTTCCTTTTTTATGTATGCACCTATTGCTATGAACTGCCCCTTGAGAACTGGCTTAGCTGTATCCCAGAGGTTTGGGTATGTTGTATTTTCATTTTTATTTGTTTAAGAGAAATTTTTTTAGTTCATTCTTAATTTGTTTTATAAGCCATTTGTGTTCCAGCAGAGAGCTATTTAATTTCCACATAGGTGATTGTGTAAGCTTTATCCTCCTGTTTTATAGCATTGTGGTCTGAGAAGATACTTTGTATTATTTCAATGTTTTTTAGTTTGTTGAACTTTGCTTTGTGTCCTAATATGTGATCAATTTTGGAGAATGTACCCTGTGCACTTGAGAAGAAAGTGAATTGAGTTTTAGTTGGGTGTAGAATCCTAAATACATCCACAATGTCGAGTTGGCTGATTGTGTAGTTTATATCTTCTGCATCTTTGCTAAGTTTCTTTTGAGCTGACCTATCCTTTGGTGATAGTGGTCTTTTGAAGTCTCCTACCAGTATTGTGGTGCTGTCTATTTCTTTCTTTAATTCTGTTAACAGTTGTTTTACGTATTTTACAGGTTTGGTGCCTAAATATTGACCAAAGTTATATCTTCTTGATCTATTGTGCCTTAAATCAATATGTAATGCCTTTCCTTATTTTTTTTTATGGTGGTTTTCATTCTGAAGTCTATTTTATCAGAAAGTAATATTGCCACTTTTGTTTGAGATTGCCATTTGTTTGGTATATTTTTTTCCAGCCTTTGATTTTGAATCTGCCTTTCTTTTCTTTTTTTTAGATGTGACTCTTGTGGGCAACATATTGATGGACTTAAAAAAAATCCATTCTGCTACTCTTTTTCTCTTGATTGGAGCAATTTAAGTGTAATTATTGTCAGTCCAGATTTTACCATTGCCATTTTGTTGTGTTTCTTTTTCTGTTGTTTTTAATTATTACTGTCCTTCTACTTTCTTTTGACATCCCCATGTGAAGGACTTCACTTAAAATTTTTCATAGTTTTGGTCTTATTTTCACAAATTCCTTAAGTTCCTTCTTTTCTGCAAATGATCTAATTTCTCCTTCATATTTGATTGAGAGCTTTCCTGGGTATAAAATCCTTGGCTGGCAGTTGTTTTCTTTCAAATTTCTCTATATACCTTTCCATTGTCTTTTAGCTTGCATGGTTTCTGTGGAGAAATCAGAACTTATTCTGTTTTCCCTTTGTAGGTGACTCTTGATTTTCCTTGTGCTGCTTTTAGTTTTCTATCCTTACCTTTTATTTTGGAGGATTTGACTGTGATATGTCCTGATGTTTTTTTCTTCTTAGGTTGTCTATTTGGTGTTAGTAATTCTTCTTGAATGTGGATTTCCTCATTCTTCCAAATACCAGGGAAGTTTTCTTCTAGTACTTCTTCCACAATTTTCTCAGTGACTTCCCTGTCACTCCCGTGTTCTAGAATTTCAATCATATGTACGTTTTTCCTTTTCTTCATTTCCTTGACTTTCCATTTCTGATTTTTCTTCTTGTATGTTTCCTATGAGGTGCTTTTCTTCCAGTTCACTGACTCTCTGTTCTATCTCTTCAGTTCTACTTTTTTTGTCCAATCAGTATGTTGGACACTTCTACAATTTTGGTCTTAGTATTCTGGATTGCATTTTCATGATTTTCTGTTATTTCCAGTACTTTGTTGGCTCTCTGTCTTGTGATGATTTTTTAAGTTTTTGTCCCTCTTTATCTATACCATTAATTCTTTCTCTCTTTATTTTTCTTGCATTTTGTTTCATAGCTGTTTCAGTTGCCCCTTATTGAGATATTTCTTCTGGATTGTTGTCTCTGGTGCTCTCTTAATGGCTTTCACTGCTTCTTCCATCATTCACACCTTCTTCTGTAGCTTTTCAAATAACTCCACATCAACATATTTCTTCTGGTTCTATTTGGAGTATATATTGGGTCTGATTTTTTAAGAGAAGCATTATTTTGTTTTTTCATGATGACTGAAGCAGACTACTGCTTTCTTGATATTATGTGAGTCTTTTCTTAGTAGATGTTATGTTGTTGTAACTATCTAGTGACCCAGAGTATGACAATGTTTTTTGAAGGACCTGTATATTTGCACTCCCTTCAGGCTAGAGGCCCACCAGCAGTGTTTTACTTAAAATATTTGAATGGCAGAACAGGGAAGTCTATTTCCTTCCAGAAACTGTGTCTTGGCCTGGCCCAGCCACCTTCAGCTTCAGTTTAGGGGATACCACTTGGTGTAGCTAGACAGCTGTGCTTCACCCCAAGTGCCTGTGATATTGGTACTCCTGCTGCTGGACAGTGGAGGTGGCAATTGAGTGGTTTCCAGGAAGCATGACAGCAGTTTCCCCAGGCAGTGGGGACAGCCATCTAGTATGCAGGGCAGGATTGAGGTTTTGGGCCACACCTTTCCTGATTTAAACCATGCAACATTCCATTGTTCTGTCAGACAACAACATCCATCTTAGTCTAGGTATGAAGTTGTTGTTGTGTAACCAATCCATAGTTGACCCTCCATTGGGTTTTTAGAAGTAGTTAATTGCAGGAAATTGTTCTTCTTTCTCCTGTGGTATAGCTGGTAGATCCAAAACACACGCCTTATATAGTCCATCTTCTTACCATTAGGCATAATTTAGTGTGCTGTTAGGGATCTTTCCAAAGTCCTGAAGAGCAATAATGTTCATTTAAAGACTGAAGTGCACTTGACTCAAACCAGTCTTCCCAATTACCTACCATGCACCTGAGAGACAATGAATAAGGATTACAGGAGAAGAACTGATACATTTGAGTTGTAATGTTGGAGAAGACTGCTGAATAGCTCATGGACTGCCAAACAAACAAATATGTCTTGGAAAAATTGCAACCAGAATGTTTCTTGGGGGCAAAGATGGTAAAATTTTGCGCACATATTTTGGAAATGTTGTTAGGGGAAGGTTCTTAGAAAGGGACATAGTGCTTGGAAGAACGAAGGATCAGGGAAGGAGAGGAAGACCCTCAATAAGATGAATTGATAGAGTATGCAGTAATGGACTAAAATATGTCCAAGATTATAAGGATGATACAGGATAGGACAGCTCAGATCTATTGTTTATAGGGTTACTGTGAGATGTACTCGACTAAATGACACTTAACAACAAGAACCATAGTATGACATACTGACAGAGGAGTGATGTTACTAACATATATCAAATGTTGAACTACTATTAATTTCTTTTCCCTGATAAGTTGCTTTATTAATTAAATACCAAATTTCCTGAGTTCACCCTGGTCTGGAAATAAACAGAAGACTACAACAAGAGTATAAATATCCTCATGGTGTTATGTGGGGCCTTGTAAATTTCCTTCAAAGAAATCCTCCTCCTAATCCTTAGGACTGTCTCATACATGCTTATGAATGAGAACTATATTCTTAGCTCCTATGTGTCATTTACCATATTTGTCTCTCTTTCAGCTATGTGTGGCTATTTGCCCCTGGGACTAACAATCCCTATGTAGCAGTTGTAAAGGTGTTGAGAATCTCCTGGTGAGTTTGGGATGATGCTGGGGAGTCCCTAAATGCCATTGCCATCTGCCACCTTCTGTCACTGCAGCCATAGACCATATATATTGTGCAATACCAATGCCAATGCCATTCCCTTGCCAAAGTCACTAATATTGACAGCATAGAGCATCTAAGCCGTGTCTTCTTCCTTGGTGTGGCAAGATCCTCTTTTTTTTCTGCCTTGACATTAATTATCACTGGTGGTTTTAAAAGTTATTTCTTTAAAGAACTTTTCTTTTCTCCCTTGAAGACTCAACCATAAGTCCATGGGCCTTGCACTAAAGGAAAATTTGACTAAGCAGCATCAAACTGAAAATCTGCACTCTCTTCTAACATTGAACCTCTATTATTAGACCAGACTTTTATGACAAGTTCTGTCTGTTTTGAGGGTATGTGGTTTTCTGAAGATTCTTTTCAATCTTTCATGCAAGTCAAACTTCTTCCTCACATTGCCATTTGGAGAACTTCAGTAGTCATCCAGACAGTCTAAGATGAAAAGTTTGTATTCTGTAGTTGAAAATAATACTAGGTTCTCAGGCAGGGAGGAGGATTTTTAGACTTTCCCTCTAATAAGGATGAGGGGAAACTAAAGGAAAAAGAGAGGGCACTGGACAAGGATTGTATTCAACTCAGATGTAAGGGGCAGGGGCCTAAATTTGGGTAGTGGTCTTAGAAAGGAACATAAGGATGAAGTCTGATAATAGAGGAACAGAAAAAAGGGACCAGGAACAGATGTGGAGAAAGATGCCCTGAGGGTTGTTGTGGATGACTTCGACTTTTCTGGGAACTTGTGTTCCAAAGTTGTTTGGTCTATACAATAAAAGTAGATATTCTAAATCCTTAAGAGAAGACGTTTTCAAAATCCTACTAGCCTCTTCCCTAGTCTGGCCTTAAACCATCAAACCTCCTTTATAAGTCCTTCAATGTCTACATTGGAGACCTATTTGCTTTGTTGGTCTTTATGCGTCAGGTTTGTTAGTGGTTGGTTTCCCATAACTTCCCACAATCCACTGTGTGTTGGTGACGTATATACTTGTCTCCATTAACCCTGTTCTAAACTGAATTTCCAGGGCAATCTATCAATTTTGTCAGAATCACCTAGTTCCAGTAAGAGATGGAAGGAGGACTCCTGGGATTCATTCCTGTGGGATTGAAGACAAACATTGTCCACGACGTTCACATTTACTTTGAATAAGCATTTTGTGCATGTTCATGATCAGGAACAGTCTATGAGGCATTGGGAATCAAAAGTGGATTGGATTCCTTCTGCTTCCACTTCATATTCTTCATAGTCTGTATTTAGATTCTAGCCTATGAAAACATTTTAGGGAAGGTATTTGGCACAGTCCTGAAGTATTTATTTGACCATGTAGCACATGAACAACAGCAGAGACAACTTTGGGAAAAGCTGTGAAAAGGTCTTCCTTGTTTATTGGATTGGCTCATCTCTAGTCTCCATCCGTGTCTTCATGCCTGGCTATGGCTGGGAGCCCTTAACCAGGCACTTCACTAGGACTGGCCCTTAAATTCCCTTTGGCTAAGATATTTCTCCTCCAGATCAAATATCAGATAGTGATCTTACTGGAAGACAGATATTAATAGCTGGCTTAGGAGTAACAACAACAATAAAATGGAATTCACTGCTGTTGAGTTGAAACTGATTCATAACTGAGCAGCCAGAGAGCTTTCAGAGTCTGTAAATCACACATAAGGAGATTGCTTCTATTTCTCCTTTTTTGGAGCAGCAGATAGATTTCAACTGCCTGCTTTTGGATTGGCAGCACAACTCCATTAGGCCACCAGAGCTCCCTAAAGTGATAATAACTGTAGTTTATGGAATGTTTGACATTGTACTTTAAGTGTTTGTTATTTTGTTAATAACTGTCAAACTGACACCAGCCCATGGAGACCCGCTGTACGACAGAATAAAACATTGCCCTAATTTGTATCATCTTCGTGATTATTGGCATGTTCGAGTCCGTTGTGGTTATTGTGTAGTGTCTCCCCATATGGGAAGCTCATTTTCTGGCACAATAACAGATAATATCTGTTGTAATTTATAGGAATTAGTGTTCTGGTGGTTAATTTTTGGAAGTAGCTGAAATTTGCCTACCGTGGGTGGTGGGTGACCTGACTGGTATTTGAGATATTGATGTCATAGCTTCCAGCATCATAACAATACACAGACTACCACAGACTGACAAACTGGGATCCATGGTGTAACTTTTCAAACTATTTAATTCTTACCACATCTATGTTGTTGTTACATCCTATTGAGTCAGAATTGACTCTTAACTGACCTTCCTGCAGATTTTCAGGCATAGTAAATCACACAGTAGGAGGTTACCTACCCTTCTCCCACAGAGCAGCTTGTGGATTCAAACTGTGTGCCTCTAGGATGGCAGTGTAAGTCTTTATCACTAGGCCACCAGAGTTCTCTACAACAACTACAGAAGAGAAATATTATTGTCTGTATTTACAAACAAAAATAAATGGTCAAAAGCATTTTTGAAAAAAATTGGAGACTTTCTTATAATATTTAGGTATGTTAACAATGCATTTTAATTTTAAGATAATTAATCTCTTAATTACAAACAGTTATTTTTAATGGAGATTTAATGAATCAAGGCCAGTTCTAGACACTCTTATTTGAATATAGACATTTTTTTCAGTGGGACTGAAATCTCCTCCATGTGTTTTTTAGTGAAGAAAATTCTTTACAAAGGTTTGTTCCAGTTAAAAGATGTTCTTTGAAATGAAACAAACAAACAAAAATCTCAAGTTTTCAGAATACAGGATAAGTAAACTGTTTGTTTTTAAAACTATGAAAACTTTTTTAAAAAGTGTCCATAAGTTATTTAACTTCATAATTTAAAAAGAATGAAGCAAAATGTGGTCTGTAACGGCATTTGCTTTTGGCTTCTATGTTTTCTGATTCTGAGGGATCCTGAGTGGTCATTTGCCTGATTTCCCCCTTACTTTTAGGAGAATGAGTCCATCTTGAGAAATTGACCTCAAGCAAAATGCTGAATTGGCTGAAGTTTGAAAACAAGTACACACTGTTCAGTGTCTTCCTTTCCACAAGACTAACTTTTCTTTTTCCATAAACAAGATGGGATCTCTCAAACTTTTTTTTTTTAATTTAAAGTAAGTATAATTTTAAATCTCAAGGTGCGGGGATTTTTAGCTATGTCTTGAATACTAGAAATGCACACACATATACACATCTCCACTCCACATTTATCTCTATTGTTCTTGTTTTTGCTATTGAGTTGTTTCTGATTCATAGCAACCTCATGTGCAACAAAGCAAATGCTTCCAAGTTCTGTGCCATCCTCATAATACTTGTCTTTACAGTTAAGACACTTTCAGACTAAAGAGTCTTGGGATAAAGGAATAGTAAACTATAAGGAGCCATTCGTTTAAGAAAGACACTGTTCGTTCTTTTCTGTCCAAAGCTGATGGTGTCAAGAGAAAATACTGGAAAATAGCCAGTCTTCATACTGATTATTCCCTCTCTAGGGGATTTTGGCAGCTTTACTCTGTCAGTTGTTACTTACGTCCTGATTTTCAGGTTGTGTGACAGGTAAGAATGAGAGAAAATAATACTGTCCTCTGCTTTGGGCTTGTTGATCTGGGCACGATCTTTATCACCTACAGCCCTCAAGGGGTAGAGGAAAAAATTCCTGTCACAGTTAGGATAAGAGTGTGGAGAGTAAATCAAAGTTTATAAAGCATTGAATTCAACAGCCAGGTGAAAATGTTTTTAACAAATATAAAGAAAATGCAATGTTGATTATGTGGAGTAACTTTGATTTGAAATAGCCTCTTAAAAACCAAAGTGGTTTCTTTGTCTTCTTATTATAAAAATAATTGTCATTAAAAACAAGCTCTTTCTTCCATTTTCTCCTATTGTCAATTGCACAACAGTGTCAAGCTGGCAGTGACAGCCATCTGACAATTTATTTGTATGAGGACCACAAAAATCTTGGGGTATGTGCTGATGGAAGTATAACATGGTATAACCACAATGAAGGGCAGTCTCAGAAAGTTGGAAATAGAAACACCATTTGCTCAGTTCAAATCCACCAGATGCTTTGCTGGAGAAAGAGGGACAGTCTCCTCCTGTACCAGTCAGATCTGATTTGACAGTACACACACACACAAAAATAATATAATTTAAAAAATTAGAAGTACCATTTACCCTAGTTATTTCACCACTGGAAATATACCCCAAAGAAATCAGAACTGTGACACAAACAGATATACACTCATGTTTATCACAGCATTATTCACAATAGCAAACAGCCCAGTCATTTTCTTTTTAAAAAATAATTGGTTTGGCGTGGTGGGAGGGGTTCGGGGGCATTGTGTACCAGGGAGGGAGTCTTTCTTTTACTTCTGAGAGGAGCGAACTGGGGGGCAGGGGAAGAGGGCTGAGTGGGTAGAGAAGTGCAGCAATGAATGAATGGAAATCCAAATTCTCTGTAAATGTTCATTAAACTTATTAAAAAAAAGAGAAAAAGAGAGGAAAAAAATAATTGGCTTAAAACATTCCACAGTCGAATGGATAAAGAAACTATGGTACATTCCAATAATGCAGAATTTGGAAAAAATAATGAACTTGTAAAACACTACACAATGTGGATGAGTCTGGAAAACAGTATGCTGAGTGAAATATCTCTGATACAAAGGGACAAATACTGCATGAACACATTATTTTAATTATAGGGTTAAGATGGGGATAGGAAGAAAGAGCAGGAAATAATGGATAAATAAAGAATACTACCATGGAATGGCCCCATTGGCAGCATCATGATAGATGGTAAAGAGATTGAGATTGTTCACAGCTTTAGTTTGCTTGGCTCCACAATCAACACTCTTGGCACCAGCAGCTAGGAAATTAAAAGACATATTGTGATGGGAAAGTCTGCTGTTAGAGACATCTCTAAAGTACTGAAAAGCAAAGATATCACTCTGGAGACTAAGGTGCACCTGATATAGGCCATGGTCTTTGCAATCACTTACTATGCGTCAGAAAGCTGGGATGACTAGGGATGATTGAAGGAGAACTGATGCCTTTGAGCTGTGATGATAGAGAAGAGTACTGAATATACCATGGACTACTAGGAGAATGAATAAGTTTGTCTTGTTGTTGTTATGTGCCGTCAAGTCGCTTGCGACTCATAGCGACCCTATGTACAACAGCCCTAAACTCCGTTCTGTCCTGTGCCAATCGCACTGTCTCCAACATTCCCATCCCAATTATCCCAGTCACTGAATCAATCTACCTCATAGAGGACCTTCCTCTCCTGCGCTGTCCCTCCACCCTCCCAAGCATGATGTCCCTCTCTAAGGACCGGTCTCTCCTCACAACATGTCCAAAGTATGTTAGACGAAGCCTCAGAATCCTTGCCTCCAAGGAGCCACCCGGTTTAACCCTTCCCAGGACAAATCTGTTTGTTTTCCTAGCAGTCCATGGTATTCTCAATACTCTTCTCCAGCACCACAGCTCAAAAGCATCAATTCTCCTTCTATCCTCCTTGGTCATTGTCCAACTCTCTGATGCATAACAAGTGATTGCGAAGACCATGGCCTGTATCAGATGCACCTTAGTCTCCAGAGAGACACCATTGCTCTTCAGTACTTTGGAGAGGTCCCTAACAGCAGACTTTCTCATGGCAATGCGCCTTTTAATTTCCTGGCTGCTGGTGCCAAGACTGTTGACTACAGAGCCAAGCAAACTAAAGCTGTGTACAATCTCAATCTCTTCACTATCCATCCTGATGTTAGGGAGGATTAAACCAGGCTACTCCTTGGAGGCAAGGATTCTGAAGCTTTTGTTTGACATACTTGGACATGTTGCAAGGAGGGACCAGTCTTTGGAGAGGGACGTCATGCTTGGGAGGGTGGAGGGACAGGGCAGGAGGGGAAGACCCTCTATGAGGTGGATTGATTCAGTGACGGGGGTAATGGGAATAGGTTTGTCAGAGATGATGAGATTGTCACAGGATAGAGCAGGGTTTAAGGCTGTTGTACATAGGATCACTATGAGTTGCAGGCGACTCGAAGGCACATAACAACAATAATCCTGGAATGAGTGAAAGGAAGGACATTATAAAAGGAACAAATGATTATAAATCATGTGTCTGACAAATAATAGTCTTACAAGGGGAATGGGGAGGAGGAAAAGGGAGGAAAATGTGCATGAATAAATGAATAATTAAAAATCTTGTGGTATGATGTTGTCAACCTTACCATTGTCATACCAGAAAGTTCACTCTTGAAAAGACTATCAAGAGTAAGTTCACGGTATTAGTTTCTTAGTATTTCGGTAACAGAGATATCATAAGCGAATGGCTTTAATAAACAGAATATTTTTCCTCCCTGAGAGTATGGGAGGCTAGATGTATGACTTCATGACAATTGGCAGTAGAAGAAGGTCTCTTTGTTGACTTTGTGAGGAAGTTTTGTCTTAGACTCTCTAGCTTGACAACCTTTGAGAATCTGCATGTGAAGACTAATTTGTGTTCATATCCTTCAGGTGGTGTATACCTTCCTTTTCTGTCTGCTTTCTTTTCTGCCTAATGGATTTTCATATATCTAAAGAAAATAATTGGCGTAAAACACTTCCTGCACTTAAAAAAAATCTTACATTACTAATGTTCATTAACATAATGAAGAAAGTCCTAGTCAAAACTGGGATTACATCCATAGAAATGAGGTTAGGCTTCCAACAATATTTAGAGGACACAATTCTATTCATAACATTCACCATGACTACAACATTGTGCTCTGTGGTCACCACTCCGTTTATCACTCATCACACTCATTCTCTTTGCTCTTTCCCTTGATGCAACAAAAGGCGCTGCTTTGCAGCCTGGTCATCCTATAATCAAGTCCATGGGGAAGTCTTTCTTATTTTCACTGAGCATTCACTCTGTTAGCCTTAAATGGCAATAGACAAATACATGCAGATGTTTGGGTAAAATCTCCACCATGCTCAAGCCTATTCTTTGAACTCATGGTGTCAATTCATCCCATTGACGGTGCCTTCACTTTTGCACGATGTTTTTTTCCTAGTTCTGGCCCCTCCTAATAATATGCCCAAAGTATGTGAAATGGTTGTTGTGTTGTTATGTGCCATCGAGTCGCTTGCGACTCATAGCGACCCTATGTACAACAGCCCTAAACTCCGCTCTGTCCTGTGCCAATCGCACTGTCTCC